>NW_021261037.1:0-830 GCF_002162155.2 Triticum dicoccoides
TCTTTCATCAGAAACTTGAAATGGGGATCTGTGAAACCCTCAGAATCATTTTGAAAATGACCCAAATAAAAATTTCTCCAAAAGGGTCCAAGAAAATGCTCATGTTGATCTCTGAAAATATTGGACAGAGATAAAAATCAAACCAATATTTTTAGTGGCTCATGGACATTTATTTTGGGCATTTGGAATTAATGCATAAATATTTGCTTTGGAAATATATTTCTATATATATTAATATATGTCCAAATATTATGCCAATTATAAAGGAGCTCTGGAATAATATATCTAGCCCCTGAAAAATTTGGCATAAGTTAAATAAATGATTTAATATATTATTTAAATCAAAACAAATGTCAGAAATTTGAAAAACAAAAAAAAATAAAAGGGAGAAGCTTACCTGGGCTCCTCCCTGTGCAGCCCAGCCAGCTGGCCGGCCCAGCCAGCAGGCGGCCCAGCCCGTCTCCCTCCTCTGTCGTCTTCGTCCCGACAGAGGGAGGGGAGTGTGGCCGGCGCGCGCGCGCGCCACCGCGCCACGCCACCTCTCTCCCTGCCTGCCTGCCCTCCCCTCCTCGCCTCGATGCCCCTGGACGACGCCACGCCTTCCCCCTGCTCTCTCTCACTCGCCCCCGGCTCTCCCCTCCTCTCCCTCGCTCTCTCTCTCACACGGCCAAACACCACCGTCGCCGCCGTTCGCCATAGCAGCCGACTCCGGCCACCCCTCGCTCCCCCGACTAGCTCAGGAGCTCCGCCTCGACCTCCTCTTCCTCCCCACCGCTCCACGGGTCTCCGGAAGCCCTGCATCGCCGCCACGTCGCCGTTCCCCTCTTCGG
>NW_021261038.1:0-1209 GCF_002162155.2 Triticum dicoccoides
TGATGAGGACATCAATACAATTGTTACACCCACAGCCCCTGCTGCTATACATACTGGACCAATTACTAGAGCTCGTGCACGCCAACTAAATTACCAGGTACTTTCGTTTCTTGGTAATGATTCTAATGTTCATGAGAATATGATGCTGCCTAAATTGGATACATTTGTTTTGCTTACAAATGAAGGGCCTAGCTTGGAGAAGGATGAACATTGGAGCAAGAACAAGCATGGAGATGATGGCATGCGCAAGGGGAACAAGAACGGAGTTACAAGTGATGATTTCAGGACTTTGAAGCCACCATAATGGGTGCATGAAGCCTTGGACGAAATATACAAGATGCCACTTCATAAATTTCGTCCCGAGGCTATTTTAGGTGCTGCGTCACCTTATTATTGGGCCAGGCCCATGTAATTACGAAATACATAAGTATAGGCTATGTTTAGAGTCCGTATGTGTGGGGAAACAAGAGATAGGGTTGATTTCTGACCCCTCCACCAAGGGCCACGAAATTCCCCCCTCTTCCTCCATATATACAGCCCTTATGATAGAGACGAGGGTCCCGATCTTTCGATGAGATGATAACTATCGATTTGGTGGAGACGACTGTCACGATCCGACTACAAACATGCACGACGTTGCGCCTTAGCAATCGCTAAACCAATCTCCTGAGGTTACTGACGATGCTGGAAGCACGGTCAGCCTGACCACGAAGGTCTATTCCTGCAAGCAATCAAAGAACGAGCAAGAATATGATAAAGCAATCTGAATATTGCAAATATATATGAAGTATTGATAATGGTGGGGATCCGGAAGCGGTCTTGGTCTGGTCGTTGGACACAATCGAAGTACACGAACTTGCAATGGCTAACTTTTAACTAAACAAATCCCAAGGAAAAGCTACTAGATGGATCTACTTATATAGGAGCAAGGGGTGGCGGCCAAGAAGGTGGGAGGACGTCCCAAGGCAGCCTAAAACTAAATCTAGGTCGTACAAGGCCAATGGGCCCAAGTGAAGGTGATGTAACACCTTTGGACTTGTAGTTTGACTCGGATTCTGCTGCAGTATCAGATTGTTTCGTCCACAACTCAACGCTCTGGACGAATTTGAAGGTGATTTCAATTGGGTTGGAAAGTGCACGAAATCTAGTTTCCAACAAAAAAAGAATCACCCAATTCGGAGTCCGTATGAAAAACTTGTGTGCGTTTTG
>NW_021261039.1:0-1114 GCF_002162155.2 Triticum dicoccoides
TGAATTCAACCCATTTAGCATGTCTACGATTCAGTTTAGCTTGACTTTTAATATGTTTCAAAGATTCATGATCAGAATGTATAACAAATTCTTTGGGCCATAAATAATGTTGCCATGTTTCTAAAGTCCGAACAAGAGCATATAATTCTTTATCATAAGTAGAATAATTCAGACTAGGCCCACTCAATTTTTCAGAAAAGTATGCAACAGGTTTGCCATCTTGTAATAACACACCTCCTAATCCAATTCCACTAGCATCACATTCAAGCTCAAAAGTCTTATTAAAATCAGGAAGTTGGAGTAAAGGAGCATGTGTCAACTTATCTTTCAATACCGTGAAGGCTTCTTCCTGTGCGGTACCCCAAACAAAAGGCACATCCTTCTTTGTAAGCTCGTTGAGAGGTGCAGCAATGGTGCTGAAATCTCTCACAAAACGCCTATAGAATCCAGCGAGGCCCAGAAAACTCCTCACTTGTGTGACCGTTTTGGGCTGCGGCCAACTCTCAATAGCTTCAATCTTGGCTTTGTCAACTTCAATTCCCTGTGGAGTAACAACATAGCCAAGAAAAGATACTCGGTCGGTGCAAAAGGTGCACTTCCCAAGGTTACCAAACAAACGTGCATCACGTAGAGCAATAAAAACAGCACGTAAATGTTCCAAATGTTCCTCCAAAGATCTGCTATAAATCAATATGTCATCAAAGTACACTACCACAAATCGTCCAATGAAAGCACGTAAAACTTCGTTCATTAATCTCATGAAAGTACTAGGTGCATTAGTTAACCCAAAAGGCATGACTAACCACTCATATAATCCAAACTTAGTTTTAAATGCTGTTTTCCATTCATCTCCCAATTTCATACGAATTTGATGGTAGCCACTACGCAAATCAACTTTGGAGAATATTGTAGAGCCACTCAATTCATCAAGCATATCATCTAGCCTAGGAATAGGATGACGATAACGAATAGTAATATTATTAATGTCTCTACAATCAACACACATACGTGATGTACCATCCTTTTTCGGCACTAGAATAATAGGAACAGCACAAGGACTAAGGGATTCGCGTATATAACCTTTGTCGAGAAGCTCTTGTACTTGACGCATAAT
>NW_021261040.1:0-782 GCF_002162155.2 Triticum dicoccoides
GATTTCCATTGTTGTCGAACCCAAAGATGCACTTACGTGTCGTTCGTCAACACTCGCAGTTTTGGCCGATTCTGGCCCGTTTTGTGGACTATAACTCGCTGTTTCGGGTCCCGGAGGGATTTCCACGATTGACGAACCCCTGGTGCGTTTATGTTCCGGTCATCAACAATCGCGGTTTTCTTTGATTCTGTCCCTTTCGTGGACTACTACTCACCGTTTTCGGGTCCTAAAGCGATTTCCATTGCTGTCGAACCCCAATGTGTGCTTACGTGTTGGTCGTCAAGTCTCGCAGTTTTGGCCGATTCTGGCCCGTTTCTTGGACTATTACTCAGTTTTGGGGTCCCGAAGTGATTTCCACTATTGAAGAACCCCGGGGGTGCGTTTATGTGTCGGTCATCAACACTCACAATTTTGGTTAATTCTGGCCGTCTCGTGGACTATTACTCGCTGTTTTGGGGTCCCGGAGAGATTTCCACGATTGACGAACCTCTGGGTGCGTTTACGTGTCGGTCATCAACACTCGCAGGTTTTGTTCATTCCGACCCATTTCGTGGACTATTACTCACCGTTTTGGGGTCCCAAAGAGATTTCCATTTTTGTCGAACTCCAAGGTGTGCTTGCGTGTTGGTCGTCAAGACTCGCAGTTTTGGCCGATTTTGGCCCGTTTTTGAACTATTACACAGTTTTGGCATCCCGAAGTGATTTCCACGATTGACAAACCCTACGGTGCGCTTACCTGTCGGTCATCAACAATCGCAGTTTTGGCCGATTCTGGTCCGTTT
>NW_021261041.1:0-1107 GCF_002162155.2 Triticum dicoccoides
AAATTCAATATGAGGCAAGCATTCCTCCCACATTTTCTTATTATTCTTCAAAACAGCCCTAAGCATAGTAGACAACGTTCTATTGACTACTTCAGTTTGTCCATCAGTTTGGGGGTGACAAGTAGTACTAAAAAGCAGTTTAGTCCCCAACTTAGCCCATAAACATCTCCAGAAGTGGCTAAGAAATTTAGTATCACGATCTGAAACAATAGTATTTGGCACACCATGCAAGCGAATAATTTCACGAAAGAACAAATCAGCAACATTAACAGCATCATCGCTTTTATGACATGGTATAAAGTGTGCCATTTTCGAGAATCTATCCACGACAACAAATATGCTATCCCTCCCCTTCTTTGTTCGAGGTAAACCTAAAACAAAGTCCATAGATATATCCTCCCAAGGAACACTAGGTACAGGCAAAGGCATATATTAACCATGAGGATTGAGTCGTGACTTAGCTTTTTGACATGTAGTGCATCGAGCAATAAAACGCTCAACATCCCGTCTCATCTTTGGCCAAAAGAAATGTGTAGCAAGTACGTCCTCCGTCTTCTTTACGCCAAAATGTCCCATTAATCCTCCTCCATGCGCTTCCTGCAACAACAAAAGACGAACGGAGCTAGCTGGAATGCATAGCTTGTTAGCACGAAACACAAATCCATCATTAACGACAAACTTGTTCCACATTCTTCCTTCTTTACAATTCTGCATTACATCTTGAAAATCAGCATCATGCACATATTGATCTTTGATGGTCTCCAAACCAAATATTTTGAAGTCAAGTTGTGAAAGCATAGTATAGCGACGAGACAATGCATCAGCAATAACATTTTCTTTTCCCTTCTTGTGTTTAATGACATAAGGGAAAGTCTCAATGAATTCAACCCATTTAGCATGTCTACGATTCAGTTTAGCTTGACTTTTAATATGTTTCAAAGATTCATGATCAGAATGTATAACAAATTCTTTGGGCCATAAATAATGTTGCCATGTTTCCAAAGTCCGAACAAGAGCATATAATTCTTTATCATAAGTAGAATAATTCAGACTAGGCCCACTCAATTTTTCAGAAAAGTATGCAACAGGTTTGCCATCTTGTAATAA
>NW_021261042.1:0-1440 GCF_002162155.2 Triticum dicoccoides
AACTGCAGGCTTTCGGTCCTAATCTGTCACTACATGCTTCTGGGCCTACTGAGCCTTCTGCGGGCCTGAATCCTGGCCCATGGTTGGGTTTCTAGTCGCATTCAGGCCGTGGTAGCCCAGTAGGTGGCACTATTTTTTTTATTTTTTCTAGTTTTTCTTGTTTTCTTTTTTGCTTTATTTATTTTATTATGTTTCTACTTATAGCAAAATACTTACTACTTTTTCAGTGTTTCTTTTTGCTTTTAGGTAATAAAAATGATAAACTTTCTGTTAGTGCCATTAGTTTTCCAATTTGAATAGTTTAAATTTGAATTTTTTGAAATTTGTGTGAATCATTAGTTTTTGAATAACTTTACTATAAAAATAGATTTTCGAGTGATTCTTTTTCCTGCTATTTAATATTACTGTGTTTTATCATTATATTCAAAAAAAGGTTTTGTTATTTTAGTTTCTAACAATTTTTTTATGATAATTCTTTTTTCTATTAAAGTTTCTAACAAAAAAATTTCTTTATGAAAATTCTTTTTTGCTTTTAATGTTTTGAACAGAAAATACTTTCATAATTTTAGTTGTGTAAATTTTATATAATTATAGTTTCAATAATACTAGAGGTTTATAAAAGTTTTTTGAGTTGATTCCTTTTGCTATTGGAGTTTTATAAAAGCTTTTTAGTTGATTCTTTTTGCTATTGAAGGATATTATAGTTTTGTTTTAGTTGATCATAACATAATATTTTAATTGATTATTTTTAGTTCATTCTTTTTGCTCTTAGTTCATTCTTTTTTTATTAGTTCATTCTTTTTGCTATTAGTTCATTATTTGAGCTAAATGACCCTGAAATTGAAAACCCCTACAAATGAACTCTGAAAAGGTTGAAAGTTGGGCATGGTATCATCATTTCACCCACATAGCATGTGCCAAAAAGTTGAGAGGATTACAACAAAAACTGGATGCACTTCGTGTGCAAAATGGACAATCTCTTTCGTAGTATCAGGATTTCAGACGAAAAATCATCTGTTACAAAGGGATTCCATTTTTTGAACTTATTTGAACTCCAGACTTTTTGTGTGGTCAAAATGCACTATTCAAAGCCACATCATTAATTTTCTACCCTCTATGACTTCATTTGGTATTTTTCATGCTTGTACTGATTTGTTTTAGCAAAATGACCATTAAATTGAAAAGCACTACAAATGAACTCTAAAAAGGTTAAAGTTGGCATGGTATCCTCATTTTACCCACATAGCATGTGCTAAAAAGTTGAGAGGTTTACGACAAAAACTGGATGCACTTCGTGTACAAAACAGACAATCTTTTTGGAAGTATCAGGGTTTCGGACGAAAACTCATCTGTTACAAAGGGATTTTATTTGCTCAAATGTAACTGCAGTGATATTCTAGATCAAAGGCATCACCATAATAGTTGTTGATAGAAAGTCTT
>NW_021261043.1:0-1150 GCF_002162155.2 Triticum dicoccoides
AGGGAGGAGCCCAGGTAAGGCTCTCCCTTTTAATTATTTCTGTTTTTCTAATTTCTGACATTTGTTTTGATTTAATTAAAATATTAAATCATTTATTTACCTTATGCCAATTTTTACAGGAGCTAAATATATTATTCCAGAGCTCCTTTATAATTGGCATAATATTTGGACATATATTAATATATATAGATAATATATTTCCAATGCAAATATTTATGCATTAATTCCAAATGCCCAAAATAAATACCTATGAGCTCTTAAAAATATTGGTTTGATTTTTATCTCTGTCCAATATTTTCAGAGAGCAACATGAGCATTTTCTTGGACCTTTTTGGAGAAATTTTTATTTGGATCATTTTCAAAAATGATTCTGAGGGTTTCACAAATCCCCATTTCAAATTAAATGGAATTTCAAACATGATGCACACACTCTGATGCATGACTAGCTAGGGTGTGACAACTCACCCCCACTCAAAAGAATCTCGTCCCGAGATTTGGGTTCCTCCGGGAAGAAGGCGGGATACTCAAGTCGAAGACGATCCTCCCTTTCCCAAGTTGCTTCATCCTCAGAATGGTGCGACCATTGAACTTTGAGAAACTTGATATTATGACGTCGGGTGGTACGTTCGGCCTGATCGAGGATACGAATGGGGTACTCTCGATATGTAAGGTTATCTTGGAGATCAAGCGTTTCATGGTCCACTTCACGGATAGGATCCGAGAAGCAACGCCTGAGTTGGGAAACATGGAAGACATCGTGGACTCTGGAGAGGTGCGGAGGTAGTTCCAACTGGTAGGCAACTTCTCCTCGTTTGGCGAGAATGCGAAAAGGTCCAATGTAACGAGGAGCCAATTTGCCTTTGATACCGAAACGATGGGTTCCCTTCAGAGGGGTGACCCGAAGATAAGCCTTCTCGTCAACCTCGAAAGTCATAGCCTTATGTTTTCGGTCATATTGACTCTTTTGACGAGATTGAGCTGTTTTCAACTTTTCACGAACGATACGAACTTGTTCTTCTGCTTCCTGAATCATATCCGGGCCAAAGAATTGTCTTTCCCCGGTCTCTGACCAGTTAAGGGGTGTTCGACACCGTCGTCCATAGAGAACTTCAAAAGGGGCTTTACCCAAGCTAGATTGATAGCTGTTGTT
>NW_021261044.1:0-1649 GCF_002162155.2 Triticum dicoccoides
TGTCATTCCACAGTAAATAGATGAAACCCACTAGCATGAGTAGGAGTTGTTTGAGCCCTGTTGTGCCTACTCATTCATGTTTGTTTGTCATGCCTGCTACTGCTTAGAGTTGAGTCAGGTCTGATTCATCGGGGATGAATCAGAGGTGTGTGAACATGTCCTACTGTGTGTGAACTAAGTGTGTGAACACGATTTGGTAAAGGTAGCGGTGAGAGGCCATGTAGGAGTACATGGTGGGTTGTCTCATTGCAGCCGACCTCAGGAACTGAGTTCTGTGTTTGTGATCCATGACCAGTTACTACCACACATTGGGCTCCGGGCGCTCCAAGCCCTCTCGACTTATTAATCAACTTGATCTCTGTCCAGGAGTTGCAACTAGTTTCTGGTGTTTGTAGGTAGTGTTAGTAGTCTACCAAGTGGCACCCGGTACAGGTGGGCTTGGGACAGACTAGGCACAGTGGCCCGGTGTACCAAGTGGCACCCGGATGGTGGACTTGGGAACCCTGCTCACATCGTTTGGGGCAGTGAGCGACACCCCGGCCGGATCTCCTTGCGGATGGAACCCGAATAGGCGATAAACCTGGACTAGAGACTTGTTCGGTTAGTCAGGTCGTGGCCGACTCCCTCGCCCGGCTTCCGCTTGAAGGTTGCTGAGGTACATGACGTGTACAGGGCGATAAGTGGCGGGAGCGTGTGTGAAGAAGTACACCCCTGCAGGGTTATCCTTATCTATTCGAATAGCCGGATTCCTCGGATATGGAAACTTGGACCCCTTGCATAGTTCATAGACAAGTGAAAGTGGATACTCTAAAATACGCAAGATAAGCGTGAGTGCTATGGATGGCGTTCTCGTAGGGAGACGGGAGCAGATCCATAGTGGTGTATTGATATGGTGAATATGTGGACTCGTGTGCGCCACCTCAAAAGAGTTACTTGCAGTCGTAGTTTAGGATAGCCACCGAGTCAAAGCTGGCTTGCTGCAGTTAAACCCCACCATCCCCTTTGTTGATAATGATGCATATGTAGTTAGTTCTGATGTAAGTCTTGCTGGGTACATTTGTACTCACGTTGCTTAACTTATGTTTTTGCAGAGAAACTTCGGTCTCGCTAGTAGTTCCGCGTGGACTTCGACGTTTAGCTTGTTACCTCAGCTACGATCTTGTGCCCTCGGCAGGATCTGGTAGATAGTCAGGCTTCTCAGCCTCTTTCATTTGTAGATGTCTGTACTCAGACATATTAGCTTCCGCTTGTGCTTTGACTTGTATGCTCTGAGTGTTGGGTCATGAGACCCATGTTTGTAATATCTCGCTCCTCGGAGCCTATTGAATAAATACTTGAGTCGTAGAGTCATGTTGTGATGCCATGTTGTATTTGCACATATCGAGCATATTGTGTGTATGTTATTGAAATGCTTGGTATGTGTGGGATCTGACTATCTAGTTGTTTATCCTTAGTAGCCTCTCTTACCGAGAAATGTCTCCTAGTGTTTCCACCGAGCCATGGTAGCTTGCTACTGCTCCGGAACACTTAGGCTGGTCGGCATGTGTCCTTCTTCGTTCCTGTGTCTGTCCCTTCGGGGAAATGTCACGCGATGAATACCGGAGTCCTGTTAGCCCGCTACAGCCCGGTTCACCGGAGTCCTGCTAGCC
>NW_021261045.1:0-2238 GCF_002162155.2 Triticum dicoccoides
CGGGGATATACCCCGCGGCGTAACCTGGCCGGACTTGGCGATTCACCGGCGACCCGCACTGACTAGACGGTTTACAAGCAACCTGACTGAACATTATGATTCACTGGTAACCCGGCGGGCGGGACAGACGGATGACAAGGCCCAAGGCCCAGAAGGCCGGCTCATGTTATGGTGGGCCGGTTTAAGAGGAAAGGCGTGAGAAATATTTGTCTTACAAGGAGTTAAGACCTGGACTTGTATCCGGTTTGTATTATAAGGTAGACTAGTCCTAATCCTAATAGGACTGCACATGTAACCCGCCCCTCTAACTTATATAAGGAGGGACAAGGCTCCCCAAAGAGGGACAAGCAACAAGAAACAATCTCTAGGGCTAGACATAACTAGGAGAGCCGGTTTACGGTGACTCCCTCGCGAGCATAATGAGAGCTGGCCACAAACAACATGTAGCTATTAACGGATGATGTTTCCCGGGGCCCGAAGCTGTGTAAATCCTTATCTTGTGTGTTGATCCACCTCGCGTCTCTCGATTCCGACCAACCCCTTCAAGCTACCGCGTAGATGTGTTGGCCTCACGACTAAGTCCTCACACTACAACATCTGCCGTGAAAATTCCACGACAGTTGGCGTCCACCGGGCCACAGAGGAGTCATCGGAGTCGAAGGGATGAGGTCAAGGTCGGACGAGGAGAGGACGGCAGCGACCACACTTTGTCTAGTACAACGCGACCACGCCCTTGGGGATCCGCGACGGTGGCGGTGGCATCCCTGGGGATCCGCGGCGGCGGCGTGCGGCGTCTCTGGTGATTCGCGACGGCGGTGGCATGCGGCGTCCCTGGGGATTCGCGGCAGCGGTGACGGTGTGCGGCGACCTAGGATATGGCGGCGGCTCCGCAGTGGTGGCGGGGAACCCTAGACAAGGGAGGTCGAGGCAGAGGGAGGAGTGGTGGTACGGGGGCAAATTGGGTTTCGTTTCGTGGGACGGGCCTCTGGTTTTGGTTGTTTTTTTGAAACCGTGAGGTGGGAGGATGACGAAAAAAAACAGCGAAAATAAACCATGGAGACTATTCACCAAGTCGTCCATTAGGAGTAGAGATATGAGGCAGGGTACGAATGCCAAATTTGTGTGATATTTTTTTTGTAAAGAAAAAAAAACAAAAACCATATTTAAAATTTTCAAAAAAATCAAAAATAATTCTGCGCAAACTTTTTTTTTTTGCATTACTCAACTCATGGTGTCCATACATTGAGCAACAGCTAGCTCAACAGCAACATCTGGACCAGAACCAACCCAAGTCATGGTTTGTCCTTCTAATTTAACAAATCTAGCTAAGAAGTCTTGAGAGCGATTAACATGAGTAATACAAGAACCACGAATCCCCAAAACATACTTGATCACCTTAACTACCCAAGCATAAATAGATTTGTCCAAATCCCTCGATTGGATCAGTTTGACTGCAAGAATAGAGTCCATCTCCACAATGATAGGTAAGTCACTCCTCTTAAGTGCAGATGATAGCCCTTCCATACACGCACGCAGTTCAGTTGATGAAAGAAAGGGCGTTTTTCTTCTCTGCTTCTTCATTCGCTCAATTTCCTTTTTTTCACCTTTTTATTAAAAAAACTAAAAACATTTATTTAAAAATAATAATTTCCTTAAAATTTTGAAATGTTCAAAGTGAAATAGAAAACTATAAACATTGTGTAAAAAATTATCACCCGCTGCTTAGCTTGATTTGCAGGTATGAGGCAGGGAACGCCATACATTTGGCCGGCCTTCGTTTTTCTTCTCTGCTTCTTCATTCGCTCCATTTTATTTACATTTTAAAAAATATGTTCTAAATACACTTATTCCAAAAACACAATAGAGTTTAATAAATAAAAAATGTTGGAAGTGAAATATAAAAGTATAAACATCATGTACAAAATTGTACTCTCTATGATCCATATTAATTGTCACTGACTTAGTTTAAACTAATATAGACCAAATGCAGCATGATATAAAAAATGTTTATAGCATTCAAAAATATGTTCATGTGTTTCAAAAAAATATGGACAAATGTTCAAGATGTGTAAAGAATGCTCACGTAATTCAACAAAATAAATACTGCCTTTCAGAAAAATGTACATGACAATTAAAAAATGCTCACACACTCCAAAACTAGGTTTATGCCAATTAATAAAAAATGTTCAAGATGTGTAAATTTTTACAGTGTGTATTTAGAAAAATGTACATGTATTG
>NW_021261046.1:0-1679 GCF_002162155.2 Triticum dicoccoides
AGGATTTAGCCACTCCGACAGTGTTGGTGTTGTAAACTGACTGGCCAAGTTTGATGTACTGCGAGTCTGCGACTAGCGTTGTAATACGCACCTATCCATCTATGAAAGCCTTGTTTGCTTAATTCAGGTCACCAAGTCTGAACATCCCCTCCCTGATAAATTATTAACTCTCATGATACATTGTCTTGCTCACACGTCTATCTACTCAGCTGAGTGCTTCTTCTGCGCATTCAATATACCCATACGGGCTGACAGACTAGACCTAGGCTCATATGACAACAAACATCCCGGGCCACGGATCAGAATCAAGCACGAACGGAGCTGTCTCCCACGCTGCGCAAAAGGCCGATAGTACGGCACTGTGCTCTACGATATACCCCTGTATAGTGTTTTTTCCATCAACCATCCTTGTGTCTTAACTGCCCTATTTTCGGATCCCCATGCAGCATTCAACATCCATGATATCAGGTGCAGCTGAGCCTGGGCACCAAAATGCCTCACTCCTTCCCCTTGCACTACCCTGAGAAGTAGCCATCCAAGTGAAGGTGGTAAACTTGATCTTCCATATGGCCTTCCCTAAACCCTAAACCCTAAACCAACAACAATTATAGCTGCCAGGAGCACTAAACCGAGCACGTACAACAATCCTAAAAAATAACAACCTCCAGAAGGAAGGCTAACCCCGTTTTCTGTAATTGCTGGCGCACCTACACATAAACACTAGGTTTAACTTGTATTGAGACTGGCTAGTGATTTCGTTAGGTTTTGTTGGAGCTGCTTGGATAAACTATTAATCAAGACAAGCGAGAACTGATTTGGCCTAGAATTATGTGGAATATTCACTTAGAGAGAAAAGTCTATTTTAGCTAAGAAAGGGAGAAAGATAAAATAGGAACTTCCAGCTGATTGTTTCTTTTCCATTAAGGAATCCAGTTTAGCTCCCTCAGAGAACTATTAGCTAGGAGCTCATATATTCCACTCAATAGTCAATACTATATAAATCAGTGATAGAAACTCCTCTACATATCTTGTGCATACTTGTATCCAATTAGAATCTGTAAGCATTCATGGAGATAAGATTTTCATAGAAAAATTCGAACTGAATATGAAATGATTAGGATGAATGCCAACAAACTGAGCTAACATAGCTCAGTTTTCTACCACTTCATGGAGCTTGGTATCGCAGAGCTCACATGTTCCTGCTACAAGTGAAGGGAAACTAAAAGCTACAGATTACACATTAGTGGCTCTTATACAAGGTGCAAAATCTTTACCCTCCCCCGCAGCCGCCCCCAGGTTTCCCCCGCCTCCCCTCCTCCTCCCCCGCCGCCGCCGGCAGCCGCCCCCGCGGCAGTAGGCGGCGGCGGGGCTTCCCCGCGCACCCGCCTCGACGTGGAGACGCCCCCTTCCCGCATCAGACGCCGCCGCCCGCCTCCTCAACTCCTGGTGGCCGCCGAACTGCCAGATCAGACCGGAGCGGCCCTGGATCGGGGCTGGCTCCTCTCTGGCGGCTGGTGGGCCGGGGATCGCCGGATCCGCCCGGATCTGGCCGGCGCGGCCCTGCTTCGTCGCCCGGCTAGGGTGTTCGCGGCGTGGTCTCCCTGGTGGCGGCGATGTGGGTCGTTCTCCGTGTCTTGATGGGATGTGCGCGGTGGGTGGATGCCGGGGCGGCGGCCTCG
>NW_021261046.1:3376-4072 GCF_002162155.2 Triticum dicoccoides
ATTCGTTAAAAAAGCTAACTGTGAGATACTGATGGACATATGTAATAAGGCTAAACGTACCTAAGGTGGTACTACTAAACAACACATTAGTACTCCCTCCGTCCCAAAATTCTTGTCTTAAATTTGTCTAGATACGGATGTACCTAATACTAAAACGTGACTTGATACATCCGTATTTAGACAAATTTAAGACAAGAATTTTGGGACGGAGGGAGTACCTTATTAGTTAACCATAGAAGAAAAAAGACTACACTTGCATCACCCGCAACAAACTCACATATAACATATTCAATACTATTAAGGAGTGGCCAGTGTTGCTCACCTTCCAGATCACAAGAAGGTTCTCTTTCTCTTTACTGGATCATCATAGACATCATGTCGGCACCGGCGCTTGCCTTTTTCGCTTATAGATCATCTGCAGCACAGCATAATGAACCCACTTAATCAAATCCACGACAGAACATATCAAATACGAATAGACCAAAAACATGATAGAACTGATGAAGATAGGGGAAAATGACATTAACGCTTATAGACGCCGAGAGTTAGGAAGTGTTGTAAGTCTTAAGTTCAATTATTTATGTTTAAGCTTGAATGAAAATGTTCCTTCTTTCCATTAGACAAACACATGTACTGGCTTCAACGCCCTACCTAACAGTGAAATCTAAGATCAGACAAGAGGGCTTATTGGTCATG
>NW_021261046.1:6105-8333 GCF_002162155.2 Triticum dicoccoides
CATCACCGCATCTTATAGATGTCGGCGTCTTTCCAAATCCTAGAGCAGGACGAAATAAATGCAAAATACTAGGTGATTAGTAGCCAGCAAAAAGCAAGGCTGTAAAGCCAATCAGCTCACACGCTTGAAAAGATTGCTACGTAAGAGCATCTCCAACAGGCGCCCAACGCGCCGCGCGGTAAAAACAGATTTGGCGCGCGCCCATCGCCTGGTTTGGCGCGGCGCGCAGCGTTTGCTCCAGCATCCGCGCTGAAAAGCCGCGCGCGTGCGCAGCTCCAGCAGGCGCGGTAAAATGCAGCGCCCGCGCTCATTCTACAATATTTTTTTAATTAAAATTGCATAGATAAAAAAAGCGATACATAGATATTTTACATCGGTGCAACTACTACGGCATAGATGATAGATAGTTCGACATACATAGATAGATAGATAAAAACTACTACGGCATACATAGATAGAAAACTACTCTAAGTCGCTACCATCACCATCGTCATCCTCGTCGGTGTCGTCCGAGGTTGAGAGCCATACGTCGTCCCAACGTTCATCGTCCGAGGTGAAGAACGACCTCCCACCTGCGGAGACGATGTCGCACTGCTCGTTCGCCACTGCCTTCCGCCGACGCCGGTCCGCCCGCTCCGAGCGGCGCCTTGCCGTCCTCTCCGCCCAGTAGGCACGCTCGGCGTCGACGTCCTCTGGGTGGCGACGGCGCCACTCCGCCATGGCTCGCTCGTCCTCCTCGGCGACGAGGAGACGCGCTGCCGCCGAGCGTGGTCGGCACGGTCCATGTCCGTGATGAGACGCGGCGGAGGGGCGAGGCGCTGCGCCTCCTCGCGCGTGAAGACGTCCCGGAAATTCATCTGGGACCGGGGCCTCTCCAAGCGCCACGCCGCCGCGTCGTACGCACGGGCCGCCTCGCGCGCGCTCCGGAACGTCCCGAGGCCGAGCCGGACGTCGCCGGCCCGTATCTCGGCGGAGTACCAGCCGTTGGGGCGCTCGCGGACGCCGCGAAAGCCCAAAGCACCCCGGCGGCGCAGCGGCATGGTGGCGCGGTGGTGGCGTAGAAAGCGGCGACGCGGTGAAGCGGTGGGGTGCGGAGCGGCGAGATTGCGAGGAGAAGGGCGCGTGGCGAAGCGCGGGACTTTATAGGCGTGCGCGAAGCGGCGCGTCAAATCTAGCGCGCCGCGTGCCGCTTTCTACCGCGCGCGCGCAAACGCTTCCCACGCGCGGTAACTTCCCGCCACCGCTGGAGCGCGCGGAACCAACCGGCGCGCGCGAAAAACTGATTTTACCGCGCGGGCGCCCGTTTTGCCGCGCCTGTTGGAGATGCTCTAATATAGTTAGTTCAAAGCATATGACGATGGTTATTGAATTAGTACAAAGCTAGCCTTATATGTAGTAGGAGATGAGAGGCTAATTATAGTTTGTGCTGCATGGTGTTACATCCACAGGTTGGTTCCTGCCAAATTCGGGACAGGAACAAGGAAGCAAGAGATGTATCCCACAGAGAAACATCGAGGGAAAAAATCTGACTCACCGAACGAGAAGGCACACAATCCAATCGCATAATACGAATCAGTCACCGATCAGAAGCTAAGCAACATTTAAAAGTAAATCGGGAATACTACGCGCCGTGCATGCGACTGGAACTCATCATGAGATCGCCGACGCCTTCCTGTCCGCGCATCCGGCGAGCTAGCTAGGGTTCGGTTTCGGGGTTGGTGGCAGGGTTAGAGGGATGCCAGCCCGCGAAGCAGCAGCTTGTGGACTGAGGAGGAGGGTGGGTCGGGGTCGAGGGAGGAGTGGACAACTCACCGGAGAGGAGGGAGACGGAGAACGAACTCGCCGTCGTCGGAGACGAAGGACGAGTGGAGGCGACTGAATGTCGCGGCGGCTATAGGTTTTTCTTTTTGACGGGAACATGGAAATTCCATTAAACTTCAAGCACAGCAATGTCACTGGCTAACAGTTTTACAATGCAATTGGGGGCAGAGGCCTCCCAGAAGGAGTCATCAGGCCCAGAATGAACGCCCAGCTTGGCAAGCTCATGGGCAACAGAGTTACAAGTGCGTCGGCTGAAAGAAAAAGCATAGGAATCAAAGTTTAGGATGCATAGGCTTCTAGCTTCCTTCACCAACACACCAATGGTTGCCTTGTCATAATCGTTGCTCTTCAAAGCCTGTATAAGGGTTGGGGAGTCAGACTCGAAGATGATTCAATTTGCCCCAATC
>NW_021261047.1:0-3031 GCF_002162155.2 Triticum dicoccoides
GCGGTGGACGCGCTACTGCTATTTTCCTGTCAACAGCGCGTTTCTCTAACACGCGCTGCTGCTAAATAGCAGTAGCGTGGTATTTTAGGGAGCGCTGCTGGTAAGATTCTGTGTATAGACTTTTCCCTAGTAGTGGTGGCGTCATGGAAGATTGCTGAACGGCCCACCTGCCACCGTCATCATATGCCGCAGGGCCCCACCACCGTAGGTTCGACTTCAAAGCAACAAACCAGCCGATGCCATCCCATGAACACGCCGGAGAAGAGCCGACTACCTCAACCAAAGCCTACGACACCATTGCCACGGAAGCCTTGAGGTGGAACAATGTAAAATTCAGAAGTAGTCTGAGAGGGGACCCCAATGATGCTTGGCAGCAGCCTAACTATCTGATGTGATAGAGATAAATTTATTTGGAAACTTTCCTCTTTCCCATAGTTTTTCTGTTAAAACTATGTATATGATGCTTAAAGAGTTGTCGGTTAAATCCTTTTTGGAAGATTTGGTTTATCAAAAGTTCCTCTCAAGATCAAAGATTTTCTCCGGCTCGCGTTCAAATATAGTATAATCTGACTAAATCGATGTGAATTGACTGAAATGAAATTGGGGGCGGATGCATGCATGCTCCTTAATTCGGAAATAACTTCGTGCTACTTGCACAGGGACAAAAAGAGTGCAAATGATTCCGCATTACTACTACGATCTCACATGAATTAAGAGTTTATGGCAGTTGAATTAGATTTTTCATTGTATTCAGACAACGCTCCAGCCTCGAGCTTTAACAAAAGACAAATTGGCAAGTCCAGGACTCCAGATCAGATGCAAGTGATCTAGTACTTGTAGGACGCAACGGCAAGCTTTAAAAACTCTACAAGTCAAAAATCTCCTGCGCTGCCTTGTGCTACTTGCGTAGAGAGAGAAAAGGGAAGCGATTCTCCATGTATATGACAGATGAATTACTTTTTTTTTTGGTATTCTGTCAAAGCTCCGCCATGGTGTCTAACATAAACAGATTGCTGATTCCAGTATGACTAGGACGCACCTGGAAGCTCTTGGAAAACTCACAAGTCAATCCATGTGCACCTCGTTGAACACATAAATAATCATATTAGCCGTGCGCGCTGTGACCGACGCTACGATGCAAGTCAACTCCGGCAATGGTGGAAGGAGGCACGACGCATAACCGCACATGCATGCATGACAGCTGACCATCATTTTTTAATTCAGCTGGAGCCATCATTTTTGTATGTTGTAGAAATGCAAAAACCTCAATAGATGGGGCCCACGATGTAAAGATATTTGTACGAGAGCTAATGGATCGTAGATCCTTCTCGGAAAAACATAATGAATCGTATAAAATCCACTTCTCTCTCTCTCTCTCTCTCTCTCTCTCTCTCTCTCTCTCTCTCTCTCTCTCTGAGCTTTCTCAATGTTCATAGTGCAAGTGAGAGTATGTGGAAGAGCTCGCCAGTAAATCTACTCCAAAATCATAATATTAAGAATGGGCCGCCTTCCTCACCGAGCTTGCAGCTCTGTGGTTGGGATGGACTTCATCATCGCCACTGCCACTATCCATCCATTCCTTCTTGAGCATCTCTCCACCAGATCTATCCAGCATATGCACTTTTAATCATTCAACATTAACAATTTCACGTCTAGAGAAAATTCACCCAGAGCCAAGATTCATTTTATATCACTTCTCAATTCGGCCAAAATATCAAAACATTCACTTGAAACTTAAAATATATTTCTTGGAAATTCTAAAATTTATTCTAGAAGTTATTTCAATTCTTATTACTATTCTGAATATTTGTGTCTACTGGAATTGATATTTAGTGAATTTGATGGACATCACAGACTATGGCTAGCTATAACCATAAAATCCTCTTTCTTGCCCTCGTGTGTCAACTCTGAGCAGCATCTTCCGTAATCAAGCATCTGTTGTTTGTTCAGCTAATTAATATGGGTAGTAAACGATGAACTTTCTGAGAGGGGGCCTTATTCTGGCACTTGATTTGTGCGAGAGACACAGGCCTTATTCTGGCACTTGATTTTACACTGGCCCGATTCGTTTCTCTCCTCGATCTCAACTCTTTGTTTTTGACAGCTCATGGTCAAAACCCTAGCCTGCCTCTCCCCATTTCACTTCCTGCCGCGGCCACCAATCTCGCTCCATCGTCTCTCCAGATTACGAAGGATTAATAAGAAATGCAGTGGAACCGGAGGGGGAAAAGGTAAATCATGGTGATTGTCTGGTCCTTGCAGCTGGATGGATGCTAGGATCTGTTGAATGGATCTCGAGTAAGGAAACTAAGTTAAGATGGAATGAATTTTACGTGTGTGTTTTCTGATTCAACAGGTGATGACATTCCATATCTTGATACACATACGCAAAGTAGCAAATGCATTCGGTTTATATGTATATCTGATACCTAGCAAATGGCATATCAAGATACGTTTTTACAAAGGTTGCATATGTGCTTTGGAGCATCAGTAGAGAGGAATGGCTAGTGCATATATACGGAAGGAAAATGTAGAACTTGGTGAGTCAAAATCATTGCTAGTGCAACTTACAATCAAATAGATCGTGTCGAAGAGAACTACTACTTTCAAAGTTTAGTGGAAACGAATACCCTTTTTTAGATAATGGAAATTCATTGAGGTATCAATCTAATACAGTTCAAATTCTGTCTCGATGACTATATTAATGGAGCAAATATACTACCCATTAGAGTGCAGTGTGTCTGCGCCTCATATTCAGTTTGTCAACTTAGTGGAGTATAGCATGCTCTGGGGCCACTCATATATTTGTTGCAAACTTCCGGCGCGAGTACCTACACGTACGAGATCCCAGATGCATTTGGATGTACTGTTGAGATTCAGGAGTATTAATTGAACGTGATCGGAAATACTGTCTGTCAACTCCGGCAATATAGCAGCACATGGTAGCCTGCCCAAGGCCTTATAAAATGCAATGCAACTGATCAACATAAGATGGTACAGATATAGATCTATATATACCATCAAAATAGTC
>NW_021261048.1:0-1177 GCF_002162155.2 Triticum dicoccoides
TAGCCAAGAGTCAAAGCTGGCTTGCTGCAATAACTCCACCAACCCTTCTTGATACTATGCATGTATGTAGGATCTGATGTAAGTCTTGCTGAGTACCTTTGTACTCATGTTGCTATAATCTACATTTTTACAGAAGACGCTGCAACCCCTTCTGATGGGTTCTATGTAGACGTTGACATCAACGAGTAGGCTAAAGACCCAGGTGGTGACCCTGAGCTTGTGAAGGACCACATAGTATAGCCAGAGGCTTTCCAAGCCTCTTTTATTTTACTAGTTGTCTGTACTCAGACAAGTTACTTCCGCTGCTGGCTTGTATGATTGTATGACTTGTATGTTGGGTCGTGAGACCCGTACCTTTGTGTGTATGTTATGTATGGCTCACTGAGCCTTAAATAAAGTACTTGTGTCATAGAGTCATGTTGTGATGCTTCGTTGCATTTGCACATATCGAGCATATTGTGTGTATGATTGAAATGCTTGGTATGTGTGGGATCTGGCTATCTAGTTGTTTATCTTTAGTAGCCTCTCTTACCGGGAAATGTCTCCTAGTGTTACCGCTGAGCCATGGTAGCTTGCTACTGCTCTGGAACACTTAGGATGGCCGACATGTGTCCTTCTTCGTTCCTGTGTCTGTCCCTTCGGGGAAATGTCACGCTTTGAGTACCGGAGTCCTGTTAGCCCGCTACAGCCCGGTTTACCGGAGTCCTGCTAGCCCAGTGCTACAGCCCGGACCCACTTGCTAATGACCGACACGTTCGAAGCTGGGTCATGGATGCCTGTCCCTGTAAGTCTATGCCACTTTGGGTTTACGACTAGTCATGTCAGCCCGGGCTCTTTATCATATGGATGCTAGCGACACTTTCATATACGCGAGCCAAAAGGCGCAAACGGTCCCGGGAAAAGGTAAGACGACACCCGTGGGGATACCGTGCGTGAGGCCGCAAAGTGATATGAGGTGTTACCAGCTAGATCGATGTGACATCGAGTCGGGGTCCTGACAGCGTTGGCATCAGAGCAGGACTGCCTGTAGGTTCTCCAAGCCAAACTGGTCGATGTTGAGTCTAGAAATTCTTTAGTTATATGTAGGGGAATTGTTTGTGGGTTGGAACGTAAGGCTCTTTTTACTCCTTATACCTTATGACTTTCTGATCTGAGTCAGTCCATTCTTCCACCGGGG
>NW_021261049.1:0-1394 GCF_002162155.2 Triticum dicoccoides
CTCCTGGGAAGTCCTCGTGTTGCATTCCCTTTTTAATTTTTTTCGCGCCGCTTGCAAAACAAAACGCACGTGTAAGTAATATATTTACCGTGTTTTATTATTTTGCACGAGTGCGGTAAGTCATAGCTGGGTGCTCACGATTCACGGGTCCAGCGTCGGCGTTGTGGCGCGGCAAGCGTGCACTGGTGCGGTTGAGAGGGAGGGGTGGAAACCGCGTTAAACTCGTCTCCGTAGTTGAGAGGGAGCGGCCAAAGCAATGTACAATCGTCTTTGTAGTGGAGCTGGGAGGGGCAAGGATAAGGGACGAAGACCGGGGTAACATGTCGGATGCGATCATACCAGCACTAAAGCACCGAATCCCATCAGAACTCCGAAGTTAAGCGTGCTTGGGCGAGAGTAGTACTAGGATGGGTGACCTCCTGGAAAGTCCTCGTGTTGCATTCCCTTTTTAATTTTTTTCGCGCCGCTTGCAAAACAAAACGCACGTGTACGTAATATATTTACCATGTTTTATTATTTTGCACGAGTGCGGTAAGTCATAGCTGGGTGCTCACGATTCACGGGTCCAGCGTCGGCGTTGTGGCGCGGCAAGCGTGCACTGGTGCGGTTGAGAGGGAGGGGTGGAAACCGCGTTAAACTCGTCTCCGTAGTTGAGAGGGAGCGGCCAAAGCAATGTACAATCGTCTTTGTAGTGGAGCTGGGAGGGGCAAGGATAAGGGACGAAGACCGGGGTAACATGTCGGATGCGATCATACCAGCACTAAAGCACCGGATCCCATCAGAACTCCGAAGTTAAGCGTGCTTGGGCGATAGTAGTACTAGGATGGGTGACCTCTTGGGAAGTCCTCGTGTTGCATTCCCTTTTTAATTTTTTTCGCGCCGCTTGCAAAACAAAACGCACGTGTAAGTAATATATTTACCGTGTTTTATTATTTTGCACGAGTGCGGTAAGTCATAGCTGGGTGCTCCCGATTCACGGGTCCAGCGTCGGCGTTGTGGCGCGGCAAGCGTGCACTGGTGCGGTTGAGAGGGAGGGGTGGAAACCGCGTTAAACTCGTCTCCGTAGTTGAGAGGGAGCGGCCAAAGCAATGTACAATCGTCTTTGTAGTGGAGCTGGGAGGGGCAAGGATAAGGGACGAAGACCGGGGTAACATGTCGGATGCGATCATACCAGCACTAAAGCACCGGATCCCATCAGAACTCCGAAGTTAAGCGTGCTTGGGCGAGAGTAGTACTAGGATGGGTGACCTCCTGGGAAGTCCTCGTGTTGCATTCCCTTTTTAATTTTTTTCGCGCCGCTTGCAAAACAAAACGCACGTGTAAGTAATATATTTACCGTGTTTTATTATTTTGCACGAGTGCGGTAAGTCATAGCTGGGTGCTCACGATTCACG
>NW_021261050.1:0-1056 GCF_002162155.2 Triticum dicoccoides
ACATCAATTTAACTTGTTTGATCATGCATGAAAATAGTACAGATGGATAGATTGGATTTTTCTGATCATTTTTCATATATAATTTGTCCAATTTGGAGTTACAGAATAAAAGTTATGAATTTTTGAAGTTTAAATAATATTCTGGAATTTCCTGATTTAAATTAAATCCAGAAAATCAATTACTGCGTCAGCCTGACGTCAGTGTGACGTCAGCAGGTCAACGGAACAGGTCTGGGTCAAACCTGACAGTGGGTCCCGCATGTCAGGGTGATTATTTTAATTAAAATTTAATTAAAACTAATCCTGTTTAATTAACAGGGCTGGGCCCCACCTGTCATTGACTCAGGGGAGTCAACCAGGGCCCACCCGTGGTCAAAGTCAAAGCCAGCGACGCCGGCGTTTAGCCGCCGGCGAGCCCGACGCGGCGGCGGGAGTGGTTTTGGCCATTTCGGCCACCAAATGGGCCGCGTAGACCACCGGAGTGGAGCTGAGGACAAACCGCAGCTCTTGGCGGAGTCCGTTGGGGTCGGGGTGGCCGGAGTTGGCGCCGGCGACGACTTTGGCGGCCACCGGGGCTCGGTCGAAGATGAACTTGGCGCTAGAGGGGTCGGTGAGGCTCGTGGAGTAGCTAGCTAGGTGTTGCGGGACTCGGTGAGTAAGGACACCATCTTGTGGCCGGAGTGTGGCCGGAAGCACGTCGGCGACGAGATCCGCGGCGGTGCGGGCGTGTGATCCTCGTGCGGTGGCTACACGGCTCAGGAATGAGAGAGAGAGGGTCGGAGGAGTAGCTAGGCTCACAGCGCTCCCGTAGAGGCCACCGGCGAGGTCGGGGACGAGCTGAGGCGGCGACGGCGTTGAAGGGGATCTCCGGCGACGGTGAGCTCGGGCGAGGTCGGTGCGGTGGTCTCGGGCCGCACGAGCACACGGGGCTCGGCTAGCTCGATGAAGTGGACGGCGGCGGAGCTCCTGGACACGGTGGCACGGCGTGGGGTGGACGGAGGGCGTGGCTACGGCGAGGGGGTGGCGGCGATGGCGTCGGCCATGGCTGGGGCGTGC
>NW_021261051.1:0-2168 GCF_002162155.2 Triticum dicoccoides
AAGCCAAGCAATTGTTTCATACTTATGACATTCTCAAAACTTTTTCAATCTTCACGCAATAGAAGGGTGGAATAGAAGGGTGGTTGTGGAGAAGACAAAAAGAGGGAAGATAGTCTCACATCAACTAGGCGTATCAACGGGCTATGGAGATGCCCATCAATAGATATCAATGTGAGTGAGTAGGGATTGCCATGCAACGGATGCACTAGAGCTATAAGTATATGAAAGCTCAACAAAAGAAACTAAGTGGGTGTGCATCCAACTCGCTTGCTCACGAAGACCTAGGGCATTTTGAGGAGGCCCATCATTGGAATATACAAGCTGAGTTCTATAATGAAAAATTCCCACTAGTATATGAAAATGACGAAATGAGAGACTCTCTATCATGAAGATCATGGTGCTATTTTGAAGCACAAGTGTGGTAAAAGGATAGTAGCATTGTCCCTTCTCTCTTTTTCTCTCATTTTTTTATTTGGGCCTTTTCCTTTTTTTATGGCCACTTTTTTTTTCGTCCGGAGTCTTATCCCGACTTGTGGGGGAATCATAGACTCCATCATCCTTTCCTCACTGGGACAATGCTCTAATAATTATGATCATCACACTTTTATTTTTCTTACAACTCAACAATTACAACTCGATACTTAGAACAAAATATGACTCTATATAAATGCCTCCGGCGGTGTACCGGGATATGCAATGAAACATGAGTGACATGTATGAAAGAATTATGAAAGGTGGCTTTTGCCACAAATACGATGTCAACTACATGATCATGCTAGCAATATGACAATGATGGAGCGTGTCATAATAAACGGAATGGTGGAAAGTTGCATGGCAATATATCTCGGAATGGCTATGGAAATACCATGATAGGTAGGTATGGTGGCTGTTTTGAAGAAGGTATATGGTGGGTATATGATACCGGAGAAAAGTGCGCGGTATTAGAGAGGCTAGCAATGGTGGAAGGATGGGAAAAAGTGCGTATAATCCATGGACTCAACATTAGTCATAAAGAACTCATATACTTATTGCAAAAATTTAGAAGTTATCGAAGCAAAGTATTACGCGCATGCTCCTAGGGGGATAGATTGGTAGGAAAAGACCATCGCTCGTCCCCGACCGCCACTCATAAGGAAGACAATCAATAAATAAATCATGCTTCGAGTTCATCACATAACGGTTCACCATACGTGCATGCTACGGGAATCACAAACTTCAACACAAGTATTCTTTAAATTCACAACTACTCAACTAGCATGACTCTAATATTACCACCTTCATATCTCAAAACAATTATCAAGCATCAAACTTTTCTTAGTATTCAACACACTCATAAGAAAGTTTCACATATCTTGAACACCAAGTATATTAACATTAAGCAAATTACCATGCTATTAACATCTCTCAAAATAATCTAAGTGAAGCATGAGAGATCAAGTTTATTTAAAACAAATCCACCACCGTGCTCTAAAAGATCCAAGTGAAGCACTACAGCAGAAATTATCACGCTCACAAGATATACGTGAAGCACTATGAGCAAAACTATCAAGCTCAAAAGATATAAGTGAAGAACATAGAGTATTCTAACAAATTCCAATTCATGTATGGCTCTCTCAAAAAGGTGTGTACAGCAAAGATGATTGTGGTAGACTAACAACCAAAGACACAAATAATACAAGGCGCTCCAAGCAAAACACATATCATGTTGGTGAATAAAAATATAGCTCCAAGTAAATTACCGATGGAAGTGGACGAAAGAGGGGATGCCTTCCAGGGCATCCCCAAGCTTTGAATTTTTGGTGTCCTTGGATTATCTAGGGGGTGCCATGGGCATCCCCAAGCTTAGGCTCTTGCCACTCCTTTTTCCATAATCCATCAAAAGAATTCACCCAAAACTTGAAAACTTCACAACACAAAACTCAACAGAAATCTCGTGAGCTCCGTTAGAGAAAGAAAACAAAAGACTACTTGAAGGTACTGTAATGAACTCATTATTTATTTATATTGGTGTTAAACCTACTGTATTGCAACTTCTCTATGGTTTATAACCTAATTTACTAGCCATAGATTCATCAAAATAAGCAAACAACACACGAAAAACAGAATCTGTCAAAAACAGAACAGTCTGTAGTAATCTGTAACTAACGCAAACTTCTAGAACTCTAAAA
>NW_021261052.1:0-937 GCF_002162155.2 Triticum dicoccoides
AATCGCGTCAGAATTGGCCAAAACTGTGAGTGTTGACGACAGACACGCAAACGCACACCGGGGATTGTCAATCGTGGAAATCGCTCTGGGACGCCCAA
The DNA here is from genome assembly GCF_002162155.2 of Triticum dicoccoides. NCBI lineage: Eukaryota > Viridiplantae > Streptophyta > Magnoliopsida > Poales > Poaceae > Triticum > Triticum dicoccoides. The sequence goes on from NW_021261052.1 coordinate 99, forward strand.
ACGGTGAGTAATAGTGCACGAAACGGACGAGAATTGGCCAAAATTGCGAGTGTTTATGACCGACACGTAAACGCACCCCGGAGTTCGTCAATCGTGGAAATCACTCCGGGACCCCAAAACTAAGTAATAATCCAAGAAATGGGCCATAATCGGCCCAAAGTGCGCTTGTTGATGATCGACACGTAAGCGCACCATGGGGTCAAACAACCGTGGAAATCACTTCGGGGCCCCAAAATGGTGAGTAATAGTCCATGAAACGGGCCAGAATCGGCCAAAACTGTGAGTGTTGATGACCGACGCGTAAACGGACCTTAGGGTTCAACCACTATGGAATCGCTTCGGGACCCATAAATTATGAGTAATAGTCCACGAATTGCGTCAGAATTGGCCAAAATTGTGAGTGTTGACGACAGAGACACAAACGCACCTCGGGGATTTTAAATCGTGGAAATCGCTCTGGGACTCCAAAACGGTGATCAATAGTACACAAAACGGACCAGAAATTGGCCAAAATTGTGAGTGTCATTGACCGACACGTAAACGCACCACGGGGTTCGTAAATCATGAAAATCACGCTTGGACCCAAAAACAGAGTAATAGTCCAAGAAACGGGCCAGAATCGGCCAAAACTGCGAGTGTTGATGACCGACACGTAAATGCACCCTGCGGTTCGTTAACCGTGGAAATCACTCTGGGGCCCCAAAACAGTGAGTAATAGTCCATGAAACAGGCAGAATCAGCCAAAACTGTGAGTGTTGATGACTAACACGTAAGTGCGCCTTGGGGATCAACCACTATGGAAATCACTTCAGGACTAGAAAACGGTGACTAAAAGTCCA
>NW_021261053.1:0-1150 GCF_002162155.2 Triticum dicoccoides
TAGCACAACTAGCATCAATGAAGGATACTAAGTAGCTCTTGACAGCAAGATATAAGTGAAGATCACAACGGCAATGAAGATAATGATGAAAAACAACTGCCAAGCAGGATATACAACAACTCTCTCTCCAACTTTCCTCTTGAAAAGTTTGAGACAATTTTCTGATAAATTCTTTCAAAGAATGCTACTAACTCAAGCTTTCCAATGCAAAAAGAATCACTCAATTCCGAGTTGATATGAGGAGTCAAAGAATTCTAAAACTGGCCTAAAAAATTGGAACAAGCTGTGTTCACGAACTTCGGAGGGCAAAAAGACCTATTTCGAAGCCGATTTTGAGGTGTCAAATATTGAACTTGCTTCTGCAACTATTCAGATGCGGCTCGTCGCTATCTTCAATTTGAGTACTCACGGAGCCAAAACGGACTTCGTATGAGGAAGATACACCTGTTTTACTGAACAGTGCGCAAAACAGATTCCAATCCGAATTCAGGTACGAGATTGATTCTAGATAGATCCAATTTTTTTTCTTCTCTCCTTTTTTTTCTCACGCTTTTTTTTTCTCTTTCTTCTCCCTCTTTTTCTTTTTTTTTTCTCTTTTTTTTTCTTTATCTTCTTTTTCTCCCTCTTTCCAAGATAAACTAGATAAGATGCAGATTCGATCAAGTGAAGATGTGAACGATCTCAACTATTATTATGACAATGAATGGTGGGTAGCACGTGGTGGAAATTGATGGATGGGTGGTGGACAGCGGAAGAGATAATGATGCAGCGGTGGCGTGACTAATGTGAACAAAACTCGAAACTCTAAACGAACTAGACACTAAGACCAGCAACTCGACACGACGATGCAACCGATAATTCAACTATGCAAGCAATGAAAAGAAAATTGCAAAGGCTCAGACTGGCTTGGACCAAGGATGAATAGATCTAACTCTTTTTTGTGGCTTTTTCTTGGACAATAGGTAAGAAAATAAATCTAATCTAGGAAAACTGGAAATTCTCACCGAGCAACCTGAAAACTGATACCACTTGATAGAGGCGGGGTGTCCCGATCTTTCGATGAGATGGTAACTATCGATTTGGTGGAGACGACTTTGACGATCCGACTACAAACGTGCACGACGTTGCGCCTTAGCAATCGCTAAACCAA
>NW_021261054.1:0-1265 GCF_002162155.2 Triticum dicoccoides
AGCCCGGGCTCTTTATCATATGGATGCTAGCGACACTATCATATACGTGAGCCAAAAGGCGCAAACGGTCCCGGGAAAAGGTAAGACGTCACCCGTGGGGATACCGTGCGTGAGGCCGCAAAGTGATATGAGGTGTTACCAGCTAGATCGATGTGACATCGAGTCGGGGTCCTGACAGCGTTGGCATCAGAGCCGGACTGCCTGTAGGTTCTCCAAGCCAAACTGGTCGATGTTGAGTCTAGAAATTCTTTAGTTATATGTAGGGGAATTGTTTGTGGGATGGAACGTAAGGCTCTTTTTACTCCTTTATCTTATGACATTCTGATCTGAGTCAGTCCATTCTTCCACCGGGGGTTAAGGAATTAGGATCTGTTCTCTCTATCAGGATCACGAGTTACTAATCAGTAGTACCTTATAAGTTTGATGGATACAAGCCTAGTTCAGTTCTACTACCACATTATGTTGCCAGAATGGTTTCAGAACTTTGATATGGTGATGTTGAGTGTGTACAAAATCCTTTGTCAAATGTCTCAAATCCTTTTTGAGCATTTACAGCTGTTATGCTGCCGAAATTTTGCTAGAAATTCTAATGCCTTTGCATTATGATTGTGCTTTCAGATGGCCACTCGCGACCTTAATCAAGTGGTTCGCCTGACTCGATGCCTAGATGTACCCGGCCATACTGCTAAGTTGGTCAGGGTAATGACTGAGGCTGGATACCGCTGGTATCCTGAGTACACGGTTGAAGAGCAATTCCGAGACTTTAATCAAAGCCAGTATCTCTGCACTGTCAGGATATTTCCATCTTATCCTGGATCCACCGAGCCTCTTCACTGCTCTTATGGACTTGGGGTTACCATTGAGATGGCTGTGCAGGACGCCGCCTACTCTATGATGACCATTATGCGAGTCAGATCTGGTATATTTCGGGACTCTGATTTTCGGTATATGCCAGGATCACTTCCGGGAGCACAAGGGTATCTCCAGGCTATCTATGCTGACTCCACTCAGGAGGATTCACGGACTCGCACCACTGCTGAGATGCTCGAGGATAAGGACCGTGAAAATCGGGCCTTAAGGCTAGAGCTCTTCAACACCCGTGCTGACCACTGGGCCACTTTGACTCGGTTCGCACCGGCGGTGCAAGCTGGATTCTCAGATATGCGCGATCTCTATCCTGTGAGATCTGCTCTGCCAGACGTGATGGTTTGGCGTGATGTAGGAGGCATCACCCCACCTCGCGGTCCCCGCAGGCCACCGTTTGT
>NW_021261055.1:0-908 GCF_002162155.2 Triticum dicoccoides
GTCATAGCCTTATGTTTTCGGTCATATTGACTCTTTTGACGAGATTGGGCTGTTTTCAACTTTTCACGAACGATGCGAACTTGTTCTTCTGCTTCCTGAATCATATCCGGGCCAAAGAATTGTCTTTCCCCGGTCTCTGACCAGTTAAGGGGTGTTCGACACCGTCGTCCATAGAGAACTTCAAAAGGGGCTTTACCCAAGCTAGATTGATAGCTGTTGTTGTAGGCGAATTCGGCAAATGGAAGACACTTCTCCCAGTCCATCCCGAATGAGATAACAGAGGCTCGAAGCATGTCCTCTAGAATCTGGTTGACGCGTTCCACTTGACCACTCGACTGAGGGTGGAAAGCGGTGCTAAAGGAGAGACGGGTTCCCATAGCATTTTGGAAACTTTCCCAAAATCGAGAGGTGAAAAGACTTCCTCGATCCGAGTTGATTTCGAAAGGAACACCATGGAGGGACACTATTCGGGAGATGTATAAGTCTGCCAGTTGACTAGCGGTTATACTCTCACGAACAGGTAGGAAATGGGCTACTTTGGAAAGACGATCGACAACGACAAAGATAGCATTATTCCCTCTCTTGGTCCTGGGAAAACCGGTAATGAAATCCATACCAATTCTATCCCATTTCCATTCAGGAATAGCTAGGGGTTGAAGGGTGCCAGCAGGCCGTTGGTGCTCTGCTTTTACACGACGACAGACGTCGCAATTTGCAATATACTGAGCAATTTCTCTCTTCATCCTAGTCCACCAGAACCTCTGGCGTAGGTCCTGATACATCTTAGTACTACCGGGATGAATAGTGAGAGGAGATTCATGAGCCTCCTTAAGGATCAACTGCCGTAGATGCTGGTTCTTGGGAACCACTAGACGGTTCTCAAAGTACACAACACCATGATCATTTGT
>NW_021261056.1:0-1920 GCF_002162155.2 Triticum dicoccoides
CCCGAAATTTCTATTCAGATTAATATAAATTTGTATTACGTAAAAATCCAACGAAACATTGCGCGCGCAACAATGAAAATTTAAGATTTTCAAAATCCATAAATAATATTTTATAAACTAATTTCGTGTTTGGTGCATTTTTTATCGTTACTGTCCAGTTTTTATAATTACATCCCATTTATTATTTTTAAAGCCCATTTTCCTGTTAAGCCTAATGCATCCCTCCTAGGAAAGATTTGCAGCACAGCGGGGCGGAGAATAACAAGTTGACCTTGCCTGGGTATTCCTCCAAAAGACGTATAGCTGGGCTAGCCATTTTCATCTTGAAAAAAGTAGTATCTGGGTTGGATATCTGGCCTGGGCTAGACGGGCCACAGCCCGCCCAGTTAATACCTTGCTCTCCTCTGAACAACAACGAAATCATCGCCAAGAAAAACTCTGCAGTGCTCATGCCTCAAAAACACAAATACTGCTCGAGCTGCTTGGTCCCAGCTGTCGGCCACACCTTGTGCAATTCTCTCGTTTATATTGACTACATAGGTTGACAATGGTGTGGGACTGTGATGTCAGGAAACCAGGAGAAAGCAAAAAAAATATAGTTGTACATAATAAGGAGGCACTTGTGTACGTACGGCTATGGCCCTAGTGGGTCCCTAGTGTCATCCAGTCAAAATAAAGTCATCTCCTGAATCCTCATGTTCGTTGACCATGTTAATAATGCTCGGCGCCACGGCAAGCGCAACAACTCGAAGGACAACGGAGAGGGCCTCGCGGGCCCTACGGAGGTCTGATACAACGCCCTTTGCTCATTCAGGAAGCCAGGATCATCGTACACCTATGAGCACCTTCGAGAAACTGAAACGGCATGAAACGGTAAGGCCGCGCTTGGGAGCTCTGGTTTATTTCAAACCTGTATGTTAATTTATTTCAAACCTGTATTAACATACAAGTGTAATTTACTCGTCATCGGAAGGCCCGAGGTCTGTTAGTAAAACTGGCGGGTTACGCGTGTAATTTGAGAGACCAATGTATATTTTACGAGCATTGCTATATGGACGACATTACCAGACGATACATGCACGACATGCGTATCGTGCCATCCACGGGCAAGGCTGAAACAGCAGCTAACGGCTGGATTAGCAATCGTCCGAGTGTCGTTCAACGTTTTTATCGTGTGTGAAGTACTTACAATATTTTACTAGTCGAAATCGACCAACCAAGCGCCTTCGCCCGAGACCATCTGCTTTAATTTACAAGCGTCAGTTTTACAAGCGGTTTTGGTTGGAATACGATGATCCAATCACGTCTAACCTACCCGACATGTCGTATAGGCTATGAATGAAACATCAGACGATGAACTTCTTACGCATGAAAACAACAGAAGAGGATGATCTTCTTAACAAGAAAATCTCTGGCATTAGATCGACATGCAAAACAATACGAAGCATTATTCTCAGGAGGCACGGTGAACAGCTCGTGATGCCGCATGCCCCAACATTCCAAGCTCAACTTTGCAATCAAACACAAGGCCTGGCATTACATAGACAATATTCAGAACAAACTCTTAACACAGGAATATCTCAGCAGAGTAACTATTTACTTCTAAACTGAACACAGGAATAGGAAAAAACACTCGACGCTGCACACAGCAAGGGCGTCCCACTCAAAAATATCAAATGCATGTCTTCTGGCTAACATCAATTAGCAAATTTTGACAAGATTTTCCAATTCCAATATATTAAACTAACGTCTTCTTGCTAACATCAATGATTAAACTTTGACAAGCTTTTCCCATTCAAAATATGTAATGCCTATGATCGTGTCCTATCTTAGCTTCTTGTACTTGTTTGGGCACTTTTTGCCCAGGGCACTCCACGTGTTGTTAAATTGCCAATGGTCTCTGCAGACTAGTCATGTCAC
>NW_021261057.1:0-1920 GCF_002162155.2 Triticum dicoccoides
CCCGAAATTTCTATTCAGATTAATATAAATTTGTATTACGTAAAAATCCAACGAAACATTGCGCGCGCAACAATGAAAATTTAAGATTTTCAAAATCCATAAATAATATTTTATAAACTAATTTCGTGTTTGGTGCATTTTTTATCGTTACTGTCCAGTTTTTATAATTACATCCCATTTATTATTTTTAAAGCCCATTTTCCTGTTAAGCCTAATGCATCCCTCCTAGGAAAGATTTGCAGCACAGCGGGGCGGAGAATAACAAGTTGACCTTGCCTGGGTATTCCTCCAAAAGACGTATAGCTGGGCTAGCCATTTTCATCTTGAAAAAAGTAGTATCTGGGTTGGATATCTGGCCTGGGCTAGACGGGCCACAGCCCGCCCAGTTAATACCTTGCTCTCCTCTGAACAACAACGAAATCATCGCCAAGAAAAACTCTGCAGTGCTCATGCCTCAAAAACACAAATACTGCTCGAGCTGCTTGGTCCCAGCTGTCGGCCACACCTTGTGCAATTCTCTCGTTTATATTGACTACATAGGTTGACAATGGTGTGGGACTGTGATGTCAGGAAACCAGGAGAAAGCAAAAAAAATATAGTTGTACATAATAAGGAGGCACTTGTGTACGTACGGCTATGGCCCTAGTGGGTCCCTAGTGTCATCCAGTCAAAATAAAGTCATCTCCTGAATCCTCATGTTCGTTGACCATGTTAATAATGCTCGGCGCCACGGCAAGCGCAACAACTCGAAGGACAACGGAGAGGGCCTCGCGGGCCCTACGGAGGTCTGATACAACGCCCTTTGCTCATTCAGGAAGCCAGGATCATCGTACACCTATGAGCACCTTCGAGAAACTGAAACGGCATGAAACGGTAAGGCCGCGCTTGGGAGCTCTGGTTTATTTCAAACCTGTATGTTAATTTATTTCAAACCTGTATTAACATACAAGTGTAATTTACTCGTCATCGGAAGGCCCGAGGTCTGTTAGTAAAACTGGCGGGTTACGCGTGTAATCTGAGAGACCAATGTATATTTTACGAGCATTGCTATATGGACGACATTACCAGACGATACATGCACGACATGCGTATCGTGCCATCCATGGGCAAGGCTGAAACAGCAGCTAACGGCTGGATTAGCAATCGTCCGAGTGTCGTTCAACGTTTTTATCGTGTGTGAAGTACTTACAATATTTTACTAGTCGAAATCGACCAACCAAGCGCCTTCGCCCGAGACCATCTGCTTTAATTTACAAGCGTCAGTTTTACAAGCGGTTTTGGTTGGAATACGATGATCCAATCACGTCTAACCTACCCGACATGTCGTATAGGCTATGAATGAAACATCAGACGATGAACTTCTTACGCATGAAAACAACAGAAGAGGATGATCTTCTTAACAAGAAAATCTCTGGCATTAGATCGACATGCAAAACAATACGAAGCATTATTCTCAGGAGGCACGGTGAACAGCTCGTGATGCCGCATGCCCCAACATTCCAAGCTCAACTTTGCAATCAAACACAAGGCCTGGCATTACATAGACAATATTCAGAACAAACTCTTAACACAGGAATATCTCAGCAGAGTAACTATTTACTTCTAAACTGAACACAGGAATAGGAAAAAACACTCGACGCTGCACACAGCAAGGGCGTCCCACTCAAAAATATCAAATGCATGTCTTCTGGCTAACATCAATTAGCAAATTTTGACAAGATTTTCCAATTCCAATATATTAAACTAACGTCTTCTTGCTAACATCAATGATTAAACTTTGACAAGCTTTTCCCATTCAAAATATGTAATGCCTATGATCGTGTCCTATCTTAGCTTCTTGTACTTGTTTGGGCACTTTTTGCCCAGGGCACTCCACGTGTTGTTAAATTGCCAATGGTCTCTGCAGACTAGTCATGTCAC
>NW_021261058.1:0-3536 GCF_002162155.2 Triticum dicoccoides
CCGGGCATGCTCAAAATAGGATTAGTTGGTGCAGCTATAATCTAATTTGCTTGTGTAGAATAATAAGTCATCGGCATAGGAGGCGCCGATGAAATAGGTAAAGCCAGGTTAGGGTTTTGCACACTAGCAGCTACACCATCATTACCACTAGACGATTGAGATGTGTTCTTCTGAGCATTAGTATTTTGTATGAAAGTTTGATAGACTAGATTGTTACCATCAGCAATACGACTTTCAATCTCAGCCCACTGCTCAGGAGAAAAGGCAGTACTTATAGAGGGTTTAACCTGCTCGGCTTGAAGAGGAGGGAACTTGATTTCTTCAATCGGAGTGATGTTGCCTTGGCGATCCTTCTTGAACTTTGCAAGGAACTCCTACAAGTCCTTCTCCTCGCACGCCTTCTTGTACTCCTCATAGACTTGGCGATGATCGGCCGATATCTCATCAAGACTGGGCTTAATGATGTTATCGGCGTCTACCTCAGATGGCTTGGGAAGATCGGACATGGTGGATGATGATGATTGATCTTCGTTCCCTAGCGGAGTCGCCAAAAAGTGTGTTGACACACGAACACGTAACGTGTACCCTCAACGCCGGGGGTGATGCACCGCAGCTCACGTCGAAGGAGACCCGACCGACAGCGCGATACGCAAGACAGTCGGCGGGCGCTTTTGCAGACCCGAAACCCCGCGCACCCGGGAGGGACCCCGTCAGGGATTGCGGCGGCTATGGGCTGCCCTAGGTCGATTCGCTCGCCCCTAGAGCCTCAGGATTCGCAGCTCTCAAACACGAAGAACAGCGAAGAACGAGAGAGAAAAACGGTGGAGAGATAAAACGTAGACAGGAAAAAACCAATATATTGATTTGTTCGATTGTGTGTTGTTCAATCGGCCATCACCCCCAACATATATAAGAGGTGACTGGACTTCCCGTACAAGTAAAGGATTCATCTAGGCTTTCCTTACAAGAAAAATTACATCAATTCACGTCCTAGAGTCCTATTTCTATTCCAACCCGGATTCAGTCTGAATCTGGCCCAAACTATGTCTTCCTTCTTACGTGGGCCGCTGAGCTTGCGTATGATCTCTGATCAAGACGGCCCAAATATCAAACTTGTGCGCCTCGACGATACAAACAACTCTCATATTGATCACTTTTTCAAATAAGGCTTTCTTGAATACTTTTCGAGGTCATCTTTACCTTCCAGTCGGACTCGGTCTTGTAGTAGACTGGATTATCTGAGTCTCGTAGTAAATTTGTAGGCCATATACTATCTCTGATGATGATGACTCCAAAACCAAAGTTTACCTTCTTGATAATATGCACAACTTCTGTATTGCACACTTCTTCATCCGAGGTCATCTTGATAAACTTCCGGGCATATGTTCAGTTTCACTCGGATTCGAGCTCATCCACTCGGATTAGAGTCATTCACTTGGATCATCCACTCGGATTAGAGTCATTCACTTGGATCGTCCGACTGGACTTTTTCACTCGGATGTTAGAATCTTTCACTCGGAAGACAATTTTCACTCGGATGACCATATTTTTACTCAGAAGGCAATCTCTTTACTCGATCGGCAAGTTTTTATTCCGACGGTAATATTTTCACTCGGATGATTATATTTTCACTCCGAAGACAATCTCTTACTCGATCGGCAAGTTTTCATTCCGATGGTAACAATTTCACTCGGATGATAATAATTTCACTCGGACGGAAAACTTTCACTCAACCGATAAGTTTTCACTCGGATGGTAAGCTTTTCACTCGGATTTTCCGACTGAAAACATAGCCTGATCTTGTTTTGTCTCTCCAGGCCTCATACGACCTCGGATTGGGACGAATTATATATGAAAATCGATCGGCTCGACGAGACGAAACCTTTCTGTGTTGAAGGTTTTTCTATTCAAGGCCGTCTTGAGGTCCGAATTGCTCACGCATTGCATCAGACACTCATCAATATGTGTCTGGTGTCAAGCGTAATATTTTGGTCTTTGGCCTGTCCAAACAGTATTGACTGTAACTTTTGCATATGAACTCGGATTAAGATGATTTATATATGAAAATCGATTGTCTCGACGAGACGAAAACAACTCCTTTAAAGCACTTCTTCATCTGAGGTCATATTGAGGGCGTAAACGGCCGAAAAGCACTCAGAACACTAAATTTTGTCACTCGGAGTACAACTTCGGCCACTGAGATGAGGTCGAATGGCGATAGCCTAAACATCAAAGTCGTTCCACTCGACGACGTGAAACTTTATCATGCTGAAAACCCTTTCATTCTGTATCTTGCCAAAATCAGGCGTCAACATATGCCCCCCTGTTTTTCGGCAAAGCTTGCACGCCGAAAAATAATATGCATCGTGTTCGTTCTAAGGACGATGTCAACACTCCATCGGCCATTTATTTTTCTCAGGGCGATAATTATGTATCGGCCATGTTTGTGCTAAGGGCGATAATCGTATATCGGCCATTGCCTACTTAGGCTTCCTGCCACACACTCGGGTGGTACTTCTTCAAATATTTGCCATTGAGAGCTCGAGGTAACAATGCCCCTTGTATTGATTCCACCAAATATGAATTTCCGGGAATAATTCTTGTAATCTAAAAGGACCTTCCCAACTTGGAGACCACTTCCCGAATTTTCTATCTCTTGAACCAATCGGCAGAATCACTTTCCAGAAGAGATCACCAACTTGAAAATTCTTCAATTTGACTTTCTTATTGTAAGCTCTTGCCACCCTCAACTTATCTCTCTCTATGGCCTTTAAAGCAGCCAAACATTTATCGGCAACCTCATCAATATTGTCCATCATTAAATTATAAAAGCCTACTGTCGATAAATTATTTTGTTTGGCTATTCTCAAAGCATTCAAATTTACCTCCACTGGTAAAACAACCTCTTGACCATATACTAGCTCATATGGAGTTACCTTCGTAGCACCATGCCTTGAAATTCTATGTGCCCATAAATTTTCAGACAACAACTCATGCCATCTCCTCGGATTATCCTCAATCTTTTTCTTGATGAGCTTGATTAAAATTTTATTGCTAGACTCGGCTTGTCCATTAGCTTGGGCATAATACGGAGAGGAATTGAGCAACTTTATATTATAAGATTCGGCAAACTCTATGACTTGGTGTGACATAAAAGATGAACCTTGATCCGTAGTTAATGTTTGAGGAATACTAAATCTATGAATAATATGTTCGGTTATGAACTGAATTACCTCCGTATGTGTCATGTTCTTGAGAGGTACTGCTTCAGACCATTTAGTAAAATAATCAGTTGCCACCAATACAAACCGATGCCCTTTTGAGGAAGACGGGTGGATTTGTCCAATGAAATCTAAGCCCCAACCTCTGAAAGGCCACGATGTGATAATAGGATGTAACATAGCAGCAGGAGCCAATTGAATATCACCAAACTTTTGACAAGCTTCACACCCTTTATAATATCTGAAGCAATCATTAATCATAGTCGGCCAATAAAACCCAGCACGTCACAATAACCATTTCATCTTGGGAGCCGA
>NW_021261059.1:0-1050 GCF_002162155.2 Triticum dicoccoides
TGAAAATGAGGCTTTTCAGTCATCTTGCCCATGTGGTATGATTTGCATATCTCAAGTGATTCAAAATCAAGTGAGTCCGAACGATCCATTTGCATGGAGTTTCTTCATGCATATACACCAATAGACATGGTTCGCATGTCTCAAACTTTTCAAAAACGAGTGAGTCCAAAGATCCATCAACATGGAGCTTCTTCATGCGTTTTATACCATTATGACTTACATGGCAGTGCCACAAGTAAGTGGTACTATCATTACTATCTTATATCTTTTGGCATGAAAAATGTGTATCACTACGACCGAGATTCAATAAACCATTCCTTTAGGTGCAAGACCATTGAAGGTATTATTCAAAAATAGAGTAACCATTATTCTCCTTAAATGAATAACCGTATTGCGATAGACATAATCCAATCATGTCTATGCTCAACGCAAACACCAATCTCGGTGGTAGAGGGAGCGTGTGATGCTTGATTATATCAACCTTGGAAACACTTCCAACATATATCGTCAGCTCACCTTTAGCTAGTCTTCGTTTATTCCGTAGCTTTTATTTCGAGTTACTAACACTTTAGGAACCGAACCGGTATCTAATACCCTGGTGCTACTAGGAGTACTAGTAAAGTACACATTAACATAATGTATATCCAATATACTTCTATCGACCTTGCCAGCCTTCTCATCTACCAAGTATCTAGGGTAATGCTGCTCCAGTGGTTGTTCCCCTTATTACAGAAGCACTTAGTCTCGGGTTTGGGTTCAACCTTGGGTTTCTTCACTTGAGCAGCAGCTGAATTGCCGTTTCATGAAGTATCCCTTTGTTCCCTTGCCCTTCTTGAAACTAGTGGTTTCACCAACCATCAACAATTGATGCTCCTTCTTGATTTCTACTTTCGCGATGTCAAACAACGCGAATACCTCAAGGATCATCATCTCTATCCTTGATATGTTATAGTTCATCACGAAGCTCTAGCAGCTTGGTGGCAATGACTTTGGGGAAACATCACTATCTCATCTGGAAGATCAACTCCCACTCGATTCAAGTGATTGTTG
>NW_021261060.1:0-507 GCF_002162155.2 Triticum dicoccoides
GCCTAAGTATTTGAAATCCTACCGAGTGGAGAGCAAACCTCCCACTCGGGGGTTAGCTGCGGTCCAGTACTCGCCTAAGTATTTAAAAATCCTACCGAGTGGAGAGCAAACCTTCCACTCGGGGCTTAGCTGCAGTCCAGTACTCGCCTAAGTATTTAAAAATCCTACCGAGTGGAGAGCTAACCTCCCACTCGGGGGTTAGCTGCCGTCCAGTACTCGCCTAAGTATTTAAAAATCCTACCGAGTGGAGAGCAACCCTCCCACTCGGGGGCTTAGCTCCAGTCCAGTGCTCGCCTAAGTATTTGAAAATCCTACCGAGTGGAGAGCAACCCTCCCACTCGGGGACTCAGCTGCAGTCTAGTCCTCGCCTGAGTATTTAAAAATCCTACCGAGTGGAGAGGAACCCTCCCACTCGGGGGCTTAGCTGCAGTCCAATACTCGCCTAAGTATTTGAAAATCCTACCGAGTGGAGAGCAACCCTCCCACTCGGGGGCTTAGCTGCAATCC
>NW_021261061.1:0-1462 GCF_002162155.2 Triticum dicoccoides
GTCTGCACACGACATGTGCTCGGCAGACTTCAAGCGAAAGCCGACGTGGGTGTAGACCACGACCTACCTAAACACTCAAGTCTCTAGTCCAGGTTTATCGCCTATTCGGGTTCCATCCATGAGGAGATCCGGCCGGAGTTTCGCTCACAGCCCCAAACGATGTGAACAGGGTTCCGTGACACCAAACGGGCGCCCGGTATACCCGGCCACGTGCCTACCGCATCACAGCCCACCCCTACGGTCAGCGCTGTCCACGGCCTCCAGCATACTACAAACACCAGAAACTACTTGCAACTCCTGGACAGAGGACAAGGGTGAATAAGAAGTCGAGCGGGGTCATATTTCAGGGCCCAATGTATGGTAGTAGCTGAATCATGGATCACAAACACAGAACTCAGTTCTTGAGGACGGCTGCAATGAGACAACCCACCATGTACTCCTACATGGCCTCTCACCGCTACCTTTACCAAATCGTGTTCACACACTTAGCTCACACACAGTAGGACATGTTCACACGCCTCTGATTCATCCCCGATGAATCAGACCTGACTCAACTCTAAGCAATAGCAGGCATGACAAACAAGCATGAATGAGTAGGCACAACAGGGCTCAAACAATTCCTACTCATACTAGTGGGTTTCATCTATTTACTGTGGAATGACAGGTCATACAAAGGATAAAGGGGTTCAGCTACCGCAGCAAGTAACAGATGAATCGTTGTTGTCCTAATGCAGTAAAAGAGAGCAGGAGCGAGAGAGTAGGATTGTATCGGAATGAACAAGGGGGTTTTGCTTGCCTGGCACTTCTGAAGATAACATTGAGTCTTCATCAGTGTCAACGATCGCATCATCGGTATCACGTCTATCGAGAGGGGACAAATACCGGCAAATACAGAAGGGAACACAATCAATGCAATGCACAATATGATGCATGCTATGACATGGCAATATGAATGTGTTTTGGGTTAATGCACCTAAAACCAGATTAAATGAAGTTGGTTTGAATCCAAGATTCAAATTCAAACTCCATATGGGGTTATTTAAATGTCATTCACTTCATTTGTCCTAAACAGTAGTGATAAGTTGTTCTAACATGCATGAAAATGGTACAGATGGATTCCTTGAATTTTTCTGATAATTTTTCATATATAATTTATTTAATTTGGAGTTACGGTTAATTTTCTATGATTTTTAGAAGTTTATATAATTTTCTGGAATTTCCTGAATTATAATAAATCCAGAAAATGGTTTATTGCGTCAGCCCCACGTCACAGTGACGTCAGCAGGGTCAACTGGGCTGGCTCGGTCAAACCTGACGTGTGGGGTCCACACGTCAGTGACACAGGAGCTAATCCCGGTCAAACCCAGCGCTGACTGGGGTTTGACCAGGGGTGGGGCCCGCTGTCAGTGTCACAGTGCGATGATTAGTGGCTAACTAAGCCAGCCACGTCAGCAAGTGACGC
>NW_021261062.1:0-2818 GCF_002162155.2 Triticum dicoccoides
CCGTCGCCTCCCCCTTGCGGCGGTCTTTGCTTCATCGTCGGCCCTATCCTGTATACCTTAAAGCCTCCCCCTTTTGCCCGATCCAAAGCTCATGGGTCCGAAGGCGATGCCACCCTCCGGCGGCAGGTGCAGCCACACCAACCCCCTCTGACGCGGCGGCTCCAACCGGCATTGCTCCCTCATCATCGATCCCACTTTCAGCGGCTATGGGATTGCTCAGCCTCAGGCCATGGAGAAACCCCTTCTCGGCTTGCCGGCGGTGGCAGCGGCGACGCCTGCGGGTGTCGTTTTCCTTCTTGGAGGCACTGCCATGGCCTTTAGTTGCGCCCCTCTTTGAGCTTGGGGGAAACCCTAGGTCTGGATCCTCCGGACCGGATGGCGACGACATCTCGACGCTATCTTCCTTCTTGAGGGCGCTATCTTGCTCGCTCGCGGTGTCCCCGGAGTTGGATTTGGCTATGTTGGAATTATTGCTGGTTTGGTGTTGCCGCTCTTGGTTTGGGCTTGATAGGTTTAGTTGTGTTGTACACGCCAGCCTGCGTTTGTGTCATGTGTTGTACACGCCAGCATGCGTTTGTATCATGTGTTGTACCCATCGCTGTACTCATTCTATTCCTCTTATCAATGAAATAATACGCAAACTTTGCGTATTCACGAAAAGGAAAACTTTAAAAGGTGTTGTTTTGTGTTGTACTTGCTTTATTTGATTTGTTTATGTGTAATTCACACCACATTTTTTGTATGTGTTTCCATAATATTACTGAAAAGGAGATTTCACATAATTGAATTTTGTATAAAACCAATTAAAGATATTGTCCACAAAATTGTGCGGACTACTTGTTTCCAAAAAATAACAATTTATCAGTTTTGTTTGAGGGGAAACAATTTTATCAGTTGGATGGGAACGAACATGAAATTGAACCATAGTTACACATTGAAGTCGTCGTTTTCGTTTCCTGTCTCTGGTCTTGTTCTTCAGTACACGTGCTGCAGCTTATACTTCTCTTTGCCTACTACTTGTAGTATCTTGTAGTTCCAGCGCTGCTGCACGTAGACCAAGAGCGCGAGCACCACCGCCATGACGGGCACCACCACGCCACCAACCTTGGAGTACAAGTCCATGGCGTCGTCTTGGGCCTCCTTAGGGGCAGGGTACATGCCAACCGCGGGAGGCGGGCGGAGGAACCCATAGACGTGTGGCAGCAGCGACATGCCCGTGATTCCGGCGTAGTAGCTCTTCCTCAGAGGCCGGCAGTTGACGTGCCACACGGCGTTGCCCATGACCTGCGGCAGCAGAACCATTCCCTTACCAGGCCGATGCACCGCTCCACCATGGCGGCCATATTATACGAGGGCCGGCTATAGGATTCCCCCTGGCCCTGTGCTTGTAGGGTGTACACCACATGCGGCGGCGGCGGCTTGGTCGACGCACCGCCGTACGTGGCCAGCAGCCCGTGCATGGCGAGGACGAACAGGAGGCCGCCAAGGTGCAGCCCGGCCATGTCGCTCGGGACGCGTCCCGGCTCAAGCGGCGCCCGCGCCCGAGCGCGGACCCTCGACCGCCGCACCTTGCGTGCCAGGCGCAGCGTGAGGAGGAGCGCCGCGAGGGCAGGGCTTTCACGGAGTAGTTGCCTTCGCCGTCATACATCCTCGGCCACGCGGGTAGGATCCTGGCGTCCGTGACGACCGTAGCAGAGCGCCTGGGCGCCGAGCATGGCAAGGGAGATGTACGGCACAACGTCCGGGTGGGAATCCATGTAGCGCAGCTGGCTGAATGCGGCGACGATGGTGGCCGACAACATGGCGAGGCAGACGATCCCCTCCATGTTCTGCCCCACGAATCCGTCAAACCTCGTCCCGGGGTAAAAGGATTGCAGCGCCGGGAGCTCGGTCCGGTTGAAGTGGACATGTAAACCTTGGCCGACGGGCTGAACAGCCACCGCATCTTTGTCGGCGGGTACTCCACTTGCAGCTCGATGGAGCAGTCCTTCCCGCTTACAAGGTCGCTCATCTTTGACATGACCTGCCATGGGGCTTCGACGTCTCGGCACCCCACCAGGTGCATCCGCCCGTCCTCCGGGTTGTACACGCCCTCCAGCGACATCACCGGGCACCATCCAAAGACCCTGCCGGACTCCGTGAGCACGGCCGACACGTTCACTAGTTCCTGCCGCTGCTCCACGCCATCTTGATCTTGCCATCTCTCTTGCTGCTAGCGGGGCACGTAGCTGACGAGCGGGCCAATCGAGAATATCTGCAGCTCAAAGAAGCGCTCAGAGGATTGTCTCTTGATGACCCATTCTGGTACAGGGTGAAGCTTTGGCACGACCCGGAATCGGAGTTGGAGATCTTGGGAGAGGATCGCCGTGTCACCGTGGGCACGTTTCCTTGGGTAGCTAATCAGAGACATGGCGGCAAGGTTGCTGGAGATCCTGGAGGGCTTGGTCCTCCAGAGAAGCTCCATGGCCTGCTCCACCTTGTTGTAGCTGTACGTCATGCGCACCCACTCGTCGGAGCCGCCAGCCTTATTCCAGGCCTGTCTGGGATGCAATGCTCGGTGGAACGACAGCGGGAAATGACTGCCATCCATGGAGGTTATCTGCCCCATGAGGATGCCACGGCGGGTGATGGAGAATTTGGTGGGGATGTACAAGGAGACGCGGTGCTGGCACGCAGCCTTGCTGGTGCCGGTGCCCAGGCAGGCCGTCATGCAAAGCCGCCCGGTCGACGCTCTCCACACGCCCTCCGCCGACAGCGTCATGCCGCTCAGCCCAGCACGCTTCGCCGCCGTTTCCTGGTCCTCCCACGGCGGCATGGC
>NW_021261063.1:0-2349 GCF_002162155.2 Triticum dicoccoides
AGGTGCCTCTCACATAACTGAGATGCACAACCATGCCTAAGAGTAAGCAACACACGTGCCTCTACTGTATTTATAACTGTGAACACAATTAAATAACATCCGTCGAAAAAAAACATCTTTAAAAGAGATGCACATCCAAGCCTCTTATACATCAAAATTCATTATGTTCAAAGGCTATAACTAACATCACTGTGGCAGAAGATTGAAGATAACAACAAGCCTCCCAACACGTTGTTTGAAAGTTATCAACACCAAGCTGTTTACTTCAATACACGATGCCTGGAGAAAATCACCGAAACCTTCCTGTTTGAACACCATTCTATTACCCAAACGAATGAAGTAGGAGCAAGGAGTGCTCACATATATATCATCATCACCAGATTCCAGAGTAACTTCAAGAGTTAAAACGCCAGTTCTAGGAAAAGTCACAAACTCCTTCAAACTCCTCACAACAATACCAGGAATAACCTGATAAAAAACATCAAGCTATCAGAAATAGAATAAAAATTCAAAACTATAAGTAGAAGACGTAATAAAAATAAATAAATAAACAGAAACAAAGAAAAAAATGGAAAAAAAATCTGACCATATGATGACCATTAACATTCATTGAATCAATCCTGTGAACAAAAGGACAGCAGGATATGTACTCATCATCAAATAGTTGACACCTCATGAAATACATCTGCTGATAATTAAGAAAAAGACCATGGGTGTAATAACAACTCCCAACAAGTTCCTTCTCGGTGTCGCTCAAACCATGTAGAGCTACAAAATATAATTACACAGGCTCAAGGGAACAGAAAAATCAAAATGTACAATAAAACAAGATAAAAACTTCCTTAAACATAAACCTTACCAACAGACGGTAAAGGAGACAACGCATCTCCACGACCAACACGACAAAAATCAATACCAATCCAAGTTCCATAATGTTCAAGCCTAATGGTCATTATATCACGCGGACGAACACCATAATCACTGACCAATCGTTCCCAGGAAGGACCATGGAATTTGCTCCTCACCCGACCATGACTAAACAGAACACCATACAAATAACCCTCTTGCACTGAAGAGCAAGATCAGTATCTTCGTAACACCTCCTTGTAGCTAAAGCCCTACACTCCTCGATGTAACGAGCAAGATGAGCTCTAACACTGCATGGAACATACTGCACAACAAATCAAAACAAGGATCATAATCAAAATCTAAACAACATGGGCATCACCAAAACAAATAAGTGTGTGTGCAAAAAATTGAACAACTATAAAATGATTTTCTTACAATACGCCTCCAACAACGCCGATCCAGGACCACACTGAACCCATCTAAAGAAGAATCAACAGAACAACACGGGCCACCAGGCATACGGCAAAAAGGACAAGCCATAACTGCAAGGAACACAATGGTTATCAAGAACTAATCCCACAAAACCCAGTTGAAACTTGACATCTGATAGTGTTGGTAGTCCCCACCCGTAACTACCCCATAAATCACCATATCCCGGAAATATAATGGGAACAAAAAGAGAAACGAAAAAGGGAAACAGGGAACCCACGAAGGCAACCAGTAGGGAACGACGATATCGCGAAGGGGGAAGCACGCTCAATGCTAAAGAAGGACCGTCGTAAGAGCAGGCAACAAGCGCGGCGGCCGGAACAGTTGTCGCTATAACCACGAGACAAGAGTAGCGGCAGCGACGGCGGAGACTACGGCAAAGAAAGAACAGTCCGCGACGAGGGTTCGCCCACACCAGAGAGAAACAGATCTCAAAACAGATCAAAAGGTATTACAAAACATTAAAAGTATAAGGACTAAAGTGAAAAAGGAAAAACCACAAAGGGAAACCGGAAACCGGAAATCACGGGAGAAGCCGTGCGCGCTCCAAGTGTCGCGCGGGGAGTGCATCGGAAAAGACTCAGGAGCGCTCCGCGCGTGACACTTGGTGCGCGCGGAGCGCTCCCTGACTAATCGTTGCGGGGAGCGCTCCTCAATTAGTGATTTCGTTTGTTTAACACATTAATTACCTAGAATGGGAGGCCCTCCAATTTTTGTAGCCCCGTTCAACCGCTCCAGTTGCACCTGCTAACAAACGGCCTTGCCAAAGGCAGACAACAAAGAGACCAGCTGGGCACCACTAGACGTGGAGCTGGCTAGGTCAAATGGATGCCGTCCGCAAAATCTATGCCGTCAGCTTTTTTATCTTTGTCGTCTGCTAGCAGACGACAAAGATGGTGCGTAACTAATGGCCATGTCCCCCTGGCCCCACCCCCTCTTTGTCGTTTGCTAGTAGACGACAAAGAAGTAATCTAACTAACGGCCGTGCAACCCCACCTCCCTCCCTCCCTC
>NW_021261064.1:0-1422 GCF_002162155.2 Triticum dicoccoides
ACAACATCCTTATCTCCTCCATGATTTTGTTGAGCATTAAGCTAGTGTTGGAAATTTTTGAAAGCATTTGTTCATGCTAGCTCATGAAGCATATGTTTGGATGAAGGTAGTGACTTCCTTTAATTCATGTGCATCTGATGCAAGTTGCCGCCGTGGATTCGAGAAAGTCAATGTTGCTTTCTTTGGAATCATTCCAAATCAGTCATGCACACGTGCGAAGAATGCTGTGGTTTGAAGACTTGCAACCTTCAATCTATATGTATCCCTAGCACACCAAGCCACTGGTTGATTTGTTCAAGGAGAAGGAGTTCCTTCATAAGAGCTAATCCGGACTTATGTAAGGACTTCGATACCCTCGTTGATGGTTCCCCCTCCTGAACTCGGTAGTGTTTTATTATAAGACTACTATGTGGTCATGCTTGTCTGGGACAACGTGTTCACATGTTAGTAGCAGAACTAGCTCATGTTTTGGAGCTTGCTATCGTAGTTCATCTCCCGAGAATCCCGCAACGTCATCTTGTAGATTTGTGTTGCAAACTTTCATTTTTCTTCCTAGACTCGATGGGTCTGGAATATTCTGACACCAACCAGATCTGAATCTCAGGCAGATATGATGGTTGGAACATTTCCCCAAGAACTATAATATTGGTTCCTCGATAACCGGTAAAGTGGATGTCGTGGCCAACACACCCAACCGGAAGACCTATTATTGTAGTATCTTGATTGAAGAAGTTGGCCACCTCCCCTAAGGATTTCGTAGGATTTACTCCCTAGTTGCCCCTATGGATTTTTGTGTTCCCGAAGTCCGACCTTTTACTTGATGTTTTAGATATCAAACCATATCTATGAATGGGTTATACTAGCACATCAAGGAGAACATTAGAAGCGGAGTACTAAATGTCTCTCGGTCGATCATCCAGATTTTATTTGCTTGGCCTCGCTAAGGTGAAATCTGAGAAAGTGTTATCCTCCTTCGCATCTGCATCGTCCATCGCTATTCATCATGGTAGTATGTTGTGTTGTCAGCACCCTTGATGCGGTTGTTGATAAAACCTTGATGATTGTGGAAATGCTCAAGTTCTTGAGAGCACGCACAAGCGCTACGTCTTATCATCGGCACTAGCTGGGATTGCCCCAGATTTCCTCGGTTATGCTATAACCACTCCAACAGTGAATTCACTCTCTATTGTTGGGTTCTTCCCCAGTTACCAGAATCATTCCCAGCATTTGCATTTTGTTCCCAGCTTGCACCGCCAATGTGCCATTCTACCATGGGTCTCTTCCATTTCCGGTGATAAGCAAAATTCATCCATTACGTTGTCTTCAACAAGGTAATCCACATCATCCAAGTTTGAGTATGCCATTCTACCGAACCCCTCTAAATGATCGATTATGATTTGCCTTAAGCTGGTATAAAGAGTT
>NW_021261065.1:0-1170 GCF_002162155.2 Triticum dicoccoides
CGGGAAAATAAGAAGAGTCAGGTAAGATCCTGGAAAAAGACCTGTGGGTTAGGGCCCACTCAAAAGAACACCGTTGAAAAGATTTAAAAGAGATGTTGCACCGGTTGAATTAAATGACTTGAATGAGATACCAATCTCGAAAGAGCTTGAACGAATGCAGAGTGGAAACACGAATCTTCGAGATATCTTGAGCACTCCGGAATAACAAATAGCGAGAAGTAGAATGATAATGAGGTGCACCGGTATGAGAAGACATTGAAATGAGGAAAAAGGTATGATCAACAAAACTTGACTTGAATCCACCGGAGAAGAGAAAGGAATGAGGAATGACGAACTAGTAGAACATCTTCTTCGGAACCACCGGGTAAGAACATTGACGGAAAAGAATGGAGAAACTTCCCATCAATAAAATGGATACTTGAAGAAGAAATCTTAGTCCTTGAAGAAAAACAAAAGGGAGGGAGGGTGGGAAAAACAAAGGCAACCTGGAGACGGATGAAACAAACACCGTTGAGAAGAAGTGATAAATGATCTTGCAAATGTTGACGTGAACGGATCCACTTGAGGAGAGACACACCGGTTAAAAAAAAGGATTGACAAGACAGACTCGATGATCAAGAAGGATTAGTATTCACATAGGAATATGAGAACACCATTTGGAAAAGGTATGGAATCAACATTTGACTTCGAAGCAACTCGAATACCACAACTCAAAACAAAAACAAAGGATTGGCTTGCAAAATAAGCCAGAACAAACATATGATAGAGATTTCGTCCGAAGTTTTCGTGGTGGGGCCTACACGGGCTCGAGTGTACAGCACCATCATGTACAAGGCAGTGCACATGACATACGAAGCGTCCCCGAGTCGGCATAGCCAAGGACTCTTTAAGACACAACGAGACCACTGTAAAATCGACCGTGAATAGGCGGACCACTAGACGTCGAACCCCAATTTCATATCATACATCCGTCGGAAAGATATCCTAAGAGCTACTTGAATTCCCACCTATGAAACTCCCGAAATTTTCCGGTTATGCAATCAGGTGTTGGGGATACAGGGGAAGCATAATATCTCACCCAAAACTAACAAATCCTACATCCAGCTGTATCCATCCTTCAACACATAACCAAGAAACCTTCGGAAATCGTCTACCTCAACCTTCGAAAAG
>NW_021261066.1:0-643 GCF_002162155.2 Triticum dicoccoides
TAGTGACTAATAGTCCATCAAACGGGCCAGAATAGGCCGAAACTGCCAGTGTTGATGACCGACACATAAGCGGACCTTGGTGTTCAACAATTATTGAAATCGCTTCGGGACCCCAAAACAGTGAGTAATAATCCAAGAAACGGGGTAGAATCGGCCAAAACTACGAGTGTTGATGACCGACACGTAAACGCACCACAGGGTTCGCTAACCATGGAAACCACTGCGGGACCCCAAAACAGTGACTAATAGTCCATCAAACGGGCCAGAATCGGCCAAAACTGCCAGTGTTGATGACCGACACGTAAGCGGACCTTGGTGTTAAACAATTATGGAAATCGCTTGAGGGCCCCAAAACGGTGAGTAACAATCCAAGAAACGGGCCAGAATCGGCCAAAAACTGCGAGTGTTGATGACCGACACGTAAACGCACCACAGGGTTCGCTAACCATGGAAACCACTGCGGGACCCCAAAACAGTGACTAATAGTCCATCAAACGGGCCAGAATATGCCAAAACTGCCAGTGTTGATGACCGACACATAAGCGGACCTTGGTGTTAAAAAATTATGGAAATCGCTTCGGGACCCCAAAACGGTGAGTAATAATCCAAGAAACGGGGTAGAATCGGCCAAAACTGCGAGTGT
>NW_021261066.1:653-920 GCF_002162155.2 Triticum dicoccoides
CGGGACCCCAAAACAGTGACTAATAGTCCATCAAACGGGCCAGAATATGCCGAAACTGCCAGTGTTGATGACCGACACATAAGCGGACCTTGGTGTTCAAAAATTATGGAAATCGCTTCGGGACCCCAAAACGGTGAGTAATAATCCAAGAAACGGGGTAGAATCGGCCAAAACTGCGAGTGTTGATGACCGACACGTAAACGCACCACAGGGTTCGCTAACCATGGAAACCACTGTGGGACCCCAAAACAGTGACTAATAGTCCAT
>NW_021261066.1:930-2047 GCF_002162155.2 Triticum dicoccoides
GGCCAGAATCGGCCAAAACTGCCAGTGTTGATGACCGACACGTAAGCGGACCTTGGTGTTAAACAATTATGGAAATCGCTTCAGGGCCCCAAAACGGTGAGTAACAATCCAAGAAACGGGCCAGAATCGGCCAAAAACTGCGAGTGTTGATGACCGACACGTAAACGCACCACAGGGTTCGCTAACCATGGAAACCACTGCGGGACCCCAAAACAGTGACTAATAGTCCATCAAACGGGCCAGAATATGCCGAAACTGCCAGTGTTGATGACCGACACATAAGCGGACCTTGGTGTTCAAAAATTATGGAAATCGCTTCGGGACCCCAAAACGGTGAGTAATAGTCCAAGAAACGGGGTAGAATCGGCCAAAACTGCGAGTGTTGATGACCGACACGTAAATGCACTCCAGGGTTCGTTAATCGTGGAAATCACTTCGGGACCCCAAAATAGTGGGTAATAGTCAACGAAGCGGGCCAGAATCGGTCAAAACTGCAGTGTTGATGACCGACATATAAGCGCACCTTGGTGTTTAACAACTATGGAAATCATTTTGGGACCCCAAAACAATGAGTAATAATCCAAGAAACGGGTCAGAATCGGCCAAAATTACGAGTGTTGATGACCGACACGTAAACGTACCACAGGGTTCGTTAACCATGGAAACCACTCCGGGACCCCAAAATAGTGGGTAATAGTCAATGAAGCGGGCCAGAATCGGTCAAAACTGCCAGTGTTGATGACCGACATATAAGCGCACCTTGGTGTTTAACAACTATGGAAATCATTTTGGGACCCAAAACAATGAGTAATAATCCAAGAAACGGTTCAGAAACGGCCAAAATTACGAGTGTTGATGACCGACACGTAAACGTACCACAGGGTTTGTTAACCATGGAAACCACTCTGGGACCCCAAACAGTGACTAATAGTCCATCAAACGGGCCAGAATCGGCCAAAACTGCCAGTGTTGATGACCGACACGTAAGCGGACCTTGGTGTTAAACAATTATGGAAATCGCTTCAGGGCCCCAAAACGGTGAGTAACAATCCAAGAAACGGGCCAGAATCGGCCAAAAACTGCGAGTGTTGATGACCGACACGTAAACGCACCACAG
>NW_021261066.1:2889-3308 GCF_002162155.2 Triticum dicoccoides
CCAGTGTTGATGACCGACATATAAGCGCACCTTGGTGTTTAACAACTATGGAAATCATTTTGGGACCCCAAAACAATGAGTAATAATCCAAGAAACGGGTCAGAAACGGCCAAAATTACGAGTGTTGATGACCGACACGTAAACGTACCACAGGGTTTGTTAACCATGGAAACCACTTTGGGACCCCAAACAGTGACTAATAGTCCATCAAACGGGCCAGAATCGGCCAAAACTGCCAGTGTTGATGACCGACACGTAAGCGGACCTTGGTGTTAAACAATTATGGAAATCGCTTCAGGGCCCCAAAACGGTGAGTAACAATCCAAGAAACGGGCCAGAATCGGCCAAAAACTGCGAGTGTTGATGACCGACACGTAAACGCACCACAGGGTTCGCTAACCATGGAAACCACTGCGGGA
>NW_021261066.1:4251-26136 GCF_002162155.2 Triticum dicoccoides
GGGACCCCAAAACAGTGAGTAATAGTCCAAGAAATGGGGTAGAATCGGCCAAAACTGCGAGTGTTGATGACCGACACGTAAATGCACCACAGGGTTCGCTAACCATGGCAACCACTGCGGGACCCCAAAACAGTGACTAATAGTCCATCAAACGGGCCAGAATCGGCCGAAACTGCCAGTGTTGATGACCGACACATAAGCGGACCTTGGTGTTCAACAATTATGGAAATCGCTTCGGGACCCCAAAACGGTGAGTAATAGTCCAAGAAACGGGCCAGAATCGGCCCAATCTGCGAGTCTTGACGACCAACACGTAAGCACATCTTGTGGTTCGACAAGCATGGAAATCGCTTTGGGACTGCAAAACGGTGAGTTATAGTCCATGAAAGAGCCCTGAATCGGTAAAACCTAGGGTTATTGATCAATGATACATAAACGCACCACGGGGTTCGTCAATCATGGAAATCGCTCAGGGACCCAAAATCAGTGAGTAATAGTCCATGAAACGGGCCAAAATCGGCCAAAACTGCAAATGTTGATGACCGACACATAAACAGAGCGGTGTTCGTCGGTCGTGGAAATCACTACGTGACCCCAAAACTGAGTAATAGTCCAAGAAACGGGCCAGAATCGGCCGAAACTGCGATTGTTGATGACCGACACGTAATCGCACCTTGGGGTTCGACATCCATGGAAATCGCTTTGGGACCCCAAAAAGGTGAGTAATAGTCCATGAAACGGGCCAGAATCGACAAAAAACACGACTGTTGATGACCGACACTTAAACACATCACGGGGT
Organism: Triticum dicoccoides; assembly: GCF_002162155.2. Classification (NCBI taxonomy): domain Eukaryota; kingdom Viridiplantae; phylum Streptophyta; class Magnoliopsida; order Poales; family Poaceae; genus Triticum; species Triticum dicoccoides. Next base: position 5,051 of record NW_021261066.1, read on the forward strand.
TTGTTAATCGTGGAAATCACTCCGGGACCCCAAAACAGTCAGTAATAGTCCACGAAACGGGCCAGAATTGGCCAATACTATGAGAGTTGATGACCGACACGTAAGCGCACCTTGGGGTTCAACAACTATCGAAATCTCGTCGTGACCGCAAAACGGTGAGTAATAGTCCATGAAACGGGCCAGAATCGACAAAAACCGCGAGTGTTGATGTTTGACACGTAAATGCACCCCGGGGTTCGTTATTCATGGAAATCACTCTGGGACCCCAAAAAAGTGAGTAATAGTCCACAAAACGGGCCTGAATCGGCCAAAACTGTGACTGTTGATGAGCGACATGTAAGCGCACCTTAGGGTTCAATAACTATGGAAATCGCTTTGGGATCGCAAAACGGTGAGTAATAGTCCACGAAACGGGTCAGAATTGGCCAAAACTGTGAGGGTTGACGACGGGCACGTAAACGCACCCCAGGAATCGTCAATCATGGTAATCGCTCCGGGACCCCAAAACGGTGAGTAACAGTGCAGAAAACGTACCAGAATCGGCCAAAACTGTGAGTGTTGATGACCGACACGTAAACGCACCCCGGTGTTCGTCGATCGTGGAAATCACTTCGGGACCCCAAAACTGAGTAATAGTCCAAGAAACGGGCCAGAATCGGCCCAATCTGCGAGTCTTGACGACCAGCACGTAAGCACATCTTGGGGTTCGACAAGCATCGAAAATCGCTTTGGGACTGCAAAACGGTGAGTAATAGTCCATGAAAGAGCCCTGAATCAGTAAAACATAGGGTTATTGATCAACGATACATAAACGCACCCCGGGTTTCGTTAACCATGGAAATTGCTCATGGAACTGAAATCAGTGAGTAATAGTCCATGAAGCGGGCCAAAATCGGCCAAAACTGCAAATGTTGATGACCGACACATAAACACACCGGTGTTCATCGGTCGTGGAAATCACTACGTGAGCCCAAAACTGAGTTATAGTCCAAGAAACGGGCCAGAATCGACCGAAACTTCGATTGTTGATGACCGACACGTAAGCGCACCTTGGGGTTCGACATCCATGGAAATCGCTTTGGGACCCCAAAAATGTGAGTAATAGTCCATGAAACGGGCCAGAATCGACAAAAACCACGACTGTTGATGACCGACACTTAAACACATCACGGGGTTTGTTAATCGTGGAAATCACTCCGGGACCCCAAAACAGTCAGTAATAGTCCACGAAACGGGCCAGAATTGGCCAATACTATGAGAGTTGATGACCGACACGTAAGCGCACCTTGGGGTTCAACAACTATCGAAATCTCTTCGTGACCGCAAAACGGTGAGTAGTAGTCCATGAAACGGGCCAGAATCGACAAAAACCGCGAGTGTTGATGTCTGACACGTAAAGGCACCCCGGGGTTCGTTATTCATGGAAACCACTCTGGGACCCCAAAAAAGTGAGTAATAGTCCACAAAACGGGCCTGAATCGGCCAAAACTGTGACTGTTGATGAGCGACATGTAAGCGCACCTTAGGGTTCAATAACTATGGAAATCGCTTTGGGATCGCAAAACGGTGAGTAATAGTCCACGAAACGGGTCAGAATTGGCTAAAACTGTGGGGGTTGATGACGGGCACGTAAACGCACCCCAGGAATCGTCAATCATGGTAATCGCTCCGGGACCCCAAAACGGTGAGTAACAGTGCACAAAACGTACCAGAAACGGCCAAAACTATGAGTGTTGATGACCGACACGTAAACGCACCCCGGTGTTCGTCGATCGTGGAAATCACTTCGGGACCCCAAAACTGAGTAGTAGTCCAAGAAACGGGCCAGAATCGTCCCAATCTGTGAGTCTTGACGACCAGCACGTAAGCACATCTTGGGGTTCGACAAGCATGGAAATCGCTTGGGGACTGCAAAATGGTGAGTTATAGTCCATGAAAGAGCCCTGAATCGGTAAAACCTAGGGTTATTCATCAACTATACATAAACGCACCACGGGGTTCGTCAATCATGGAAAACGCTCATGGACCCGAAATCAGTGAGTAATTGTCCATGTAACGGGCCAAAAAAGGCCAAAACTGCAAATGTTGATGACCGACACATAAACACACCGTGTTCGTCGGTCGTGGAAATCACTACGTGACCCCAAAGCTGAGTAATAGTCCAAGAAACGGGCCAGAATTGGCCGAAACTGCAATTGTTGATGACCGACACGTAATCGCACCTTGGGGTTCGACATCCATGGAAATCGCTTTGGGACCCCAAAAAGGTGAGTAATAGTCCATGAAACTGGCCAGAATCGACAAAAACCACGACTGTTGATGACCGACACTTAAACACACCACGGGGTTTGTTAATCGTGGAAATCACTCCGGGACCCCAAAACAGTCAGTAATAGTCCACGAAACGGGCCAGAATTGGCAAATACTATGAGAGTTGATGACCGACACGTAAGCGCACCTTGGGGTTCAACAACTATGGAAATCGCTTCGTGACCGCAAAACGGTGAGTCATAGTCCATGAAACGGGCCAGAATCGTCAAAAACCGCGAGTGTTCATGCCTGACACGTAAACGCACCCCGGGGTTTGTTAATCATAGAAATCACTCTGGGACCCCAAAAAAGTGAGTAATTGTCCACAAAACGGGCCTGAATCGGCCAAAACTGTGACTGTTGATGAGCGACATGTAAGCGCACCTTAGGGTTCAATAACTATGGAAATCACTTTGGGATCGCAAAGCGGTGAGTAATGGTCCACGAAACGGGTCAGAATTGGCCAAAACTGTGAGGGTTGACGACGGGCACGTAAACGCACCCCAGGAATCGTCAATCATGGTAATCGCTCCGGGACCCCAAAACGGTGAGTAACAGTGCAGAAAACGTACCAGAATCGGCCAAAACTGTGAGTGTTGATGACCGACACGTAAACGCACCCCGGTGTTCGTCGATCGTGGAAATCACTTCGGGACTCCAAAACTGAGTAATAGTCCAAGAAACGGGCCAGAATCGGCCCAATCTGCGAGTCTTGACGACCAGCACGTAAGCACATCTTGGGGTTCGACAAGCATCGAAAATCGCTTTGGGACTGCAAAACGGTGAGTAATAGTCCATGAAAGAGCCCTGAATCAGTAAAACATAGGGTTATTGATCAACGATACATAAACGCACCCCGGGTTTCGTTAACCATGGAAATTGCTCATGGAACTGAAATCAGTGAGTAATAGTCCATGAAGCGGGCCAAAATCGGCCAAAACTGCAAATGTTGATGACCGACACATAAACACACCGGTGTTCATCGGTCGTGGAAATCACTACGTGAGCCCAAAACTGAGTTATAGTCCAAGAAAAGGGCCAGAATCGACCGAAACTGCGATTGTTGATGACCGACACGTAAGCGCACCTTGGGGTTCGACATCCATGGAAATCGCTTTGGGACCCCAAAAATGTGAGTAATAGTCCATGAAACGGGCCAGAATCGACAAAAACCACGACTGTTGATGACCGACACTTAAACACATCACGGGGTTTGTTAATCGTGGAAATCACTCCGGGACCCCAAAACAGTCAGTAATAGTCCACGAAACGGGCCAGAATTGGCCAATACTATGAGAGTTGATGACCTACACGTAAGCGCACCTTGGGGTTCAACAACTATGGAAATCTCTTCGTGACCGCAAAACGGTGAGTAATAGTCCGTGAAACGGGCCAGAATCGACAAAAACCGCGAGTGTTGATGTCTGACACGTAAATGCACCCCGGGGTTCGTTATTCATGGAAATCACTCTGGGACCCCAAAAAAGTGAGTAATAGTCCACAAAACGGGCCTGAATCGGCCAAAACTGTGACTGTTGATGAGCGACATGTAAGCGCACCTTAGGGTTCAATAACTATGGAAATCGCTTTGGGATCGCAAAACGGTGAGTAATAGTCCACGAAACGGGTCAGAATTGGCCAAAACTGTGGGGGTTGACGACGGGCACGTAAACGCACCCCAGGAATCGTCAATCATGGTAATCGCTCCGGGACCCCAAAACGGTGAGTAACAGTGCACAAAACGTACCAGAAACGGCCAAAACTATGAGTGTTGATGACCGACACGTAAACGCACCCCGGTGTTCGTCGATCGTGGAAATCACTTCGGGACCCCAAAACTGAGTAGTAGTCCAAGAAACGGGCCAGAATCGTCCCAATCTGTGAGTCTTGACGACCAGCACGTAAGCACATCTTGGGGTTCGACAAGCATGGAAATCGCTTGGGGACTGCAAAATGGTGAGTTATAGTCCATGAAAGAGCCCTGAATCGGTAAAACCTAGGGTTATTGATCAACTATACATAAACGCACCACGGGGTTCGTCAATCATGGAAAACGCTCAGGGACCCGAAATCAGTGAGTAATTGTCCATGTAACGGGCCAAAATCGGCCAAAATTGCAAATGTTGATGACCGACACATAACCACACCGTGTTCGTCGGTCGTGGAAATCACTACGTGACCCCAAAGCTGAGTAATAGTCCAAGAAACGGGCCAGAATCGGCCGAAACTGCAATTGTTGATGACCGACACGTAATCGCACCTTGGGGTTCGACATCCATGGAAATCGCTTTGGGACCCCAAAAAGGTGAGTAATAGTCCATGAAACGGGCCAGAATCGACAAAAAACCATGAGTTTTGATGACCGACACTTAAACACACCACGGGGTTTGTTAATCGTGGAAATCACTCCGGGACCCCAAAACAGTCAGTAATAGTCCACGAAACGGGCCAGAATTGGCAAATACTATGAGAGTTGATGACCGATACGTAAGCGCACCTTGGGGTTCAACAACTATGGAAATCGCTTCGTGACCGCAAAACGGTGAGTCATAGTCCATGAAACGGGCCAGAATCGTCAAAAACCGCGAGTGTTCATGCCTGACACGTAAACGCACCCCGGGGTTTGTTAATCATAGAAATCACTCTGGGACCCCAAAAAAGTGAGTAATTGTCCACAAAACGGGCCTGAATCGACCAAAACTGTGACTGTTGATGAGCGACATGTAAGCGCATCTTAGGGTTCAATAACTATGGAAATCGCTTTGGGATCGCAAAATGGTGAGTAATGGTCCACGAAACGGGTCAGAATTGGCCAAAACTGTGAGGGTTGACGACGGGCACGTAAACGCACCCCAGGAATCGTCAATCATGGTAATCGCTACGGGACCCCAAAACGGTGAGTAACAGTGCACAAAACGTACCAGAATCGGCCAAAACTGTGAGTGTTGATGACCGACACGTAAACGCACCCCGGTGTTCGTCGATCGTGGAAATCACTTCGGGACCCCAAAACTGAGTAATAGTCCAAGAAACGGGCCAGAATCGGCCCAATCTGCGAGTCTTGACGACCAGCACGTAAGCACATCTTGGGGTTCGACAAGCATTGAAAATCGCTTTGGGACTGCAAAACGGTGAGTAATAGTCCATGAAAGAGCCCTGAATCAGTAAAACATAGGGTTATTGATCAACGATACATAAACGCACCCCGGGTTTCGTTAACCATGGAAATTGCTCATGGAACTGAAATCAGTGAGTAATAGTCCATGAAGCGGGCCAAAATCGGCCAAAACTGCAAATGTTGATGACCGACACATAAACACACCGGTGTTCATCGGTCGTGGAAATCACTACGTGAGCCCAAAACTGAGTTATAGTCCAAGAAACGGGCCAGAATCGACCGAAACTGCGATTGTTGATGACCAACATGTAAGCGCACCTTGGGGTTCGACATCCATGGAAATCGCTTTGGGACCCCAAAAATGTGAGTAATAGTCCATGAAACGGGCCAGAATCGACAAAAACCACGACTGTTGATGACCGACACTTAAACACATCACGGGGTTTGTTAATAGTGGAAATCACTCCGGGACCCCAAAACAGTCAGTAATAGTCCACGAAACGGGCCAGAATTGGCCAATACTATGAGAGTTGATGACCGACACGTAAGCGCACCTTGGGGTTCAACAACTATGGAAATCTCTTCGTGACCGCAAAACGGTGAGTAATAGTCCGTGAAATGGGCCAGAATCGACAAAAACCGCGAGTGTTGATGTCTGACACGTAAATGCACCCCAGGGTTCGTTATTCATGGAAATCACTCTGGGACCCCAAAAAAGTGAGTAATAGTCCACAAAACGGGCCTGAATCAGCCAAAACTGTGACTGTTGATGAGCGACATGTAAGCGCACCTTAGGGTTCAATAACTATGAAATCGCTTTGGGATCGCAAAACGGTGAGTAATAGTCCACGAAACGGGTCAGAATTGGCCAAAACTGTGGGGGTTGACGACGGGCACGTAAACGCACCCCAGGCATCGTCAATCATGGTAATCGCTCCGGGACCCCAAAACGGTGAGTAACAGTGCACAAAACGTACCAGAATCGGCCAAAACTGTGAGTGTTGATGACCGACACGTAAACGCACCCCGGTGTTCGTCGATCGTGGAAATCACTTCGGGACCCCAAAACTGAGTAATAGTCCAAGAAACGGGCCAGAATCGGCCCAATCTGCGAGTCTTGACGACCAACACGTAAGCACATCTTGGGGTTCGACAAGCATGGAAATCGCTTGGGGACTGCAAAATGGTGAGTTATAGTCCATGAAAGAGCCCTGAATCCGTAAAACCTAGGGTTATTGATCAACTATACATAAACGCACCACGGGGTTCGTCAATCATGGAAAACGCTCAGGGACCCGAAATCAATGAGTAATTGTCCATGTAACGGGCCAAAATCGGCCAAAACTGCAAATGTTGATGACCGACACATAAACACACCGGTGTTCGTCGGTCGTGGAAATCACTACGTGACCCCAAAGCTGAGTAATAGTCCAAGAAACGGGCCAGAATCGGCCGAAACTGCGATTGTTGATGACCGACACGTAATCGCACCTTGGGGTTCGACATCCATGGAAATCGCTTTGGGACCCCAAAAAGGTGAGTAATAGTCCATGAAACGGGCCAGAATCGACAAAAACCACGAGTTTTGATGACCGACACTTAAACACTCCACGGGGTTTGTTAATCGTGGAAATCACTCCGGGACCCCAAAACAGTCAGTAATAGTCCACGAAACGGGCCAGAATTGGCAAACATTATGAGAGTTGATGACCGATACGTAAGCGCACCTTGGGGTTGAACAACTATGGAAATCGCTTCGTGACCGCAAAATGGTGAGTAATAGTCCATGAAACGGGCCAGAATCGTCAAAAACCGCAAGTGTTCATGCCTGACACGTAAACGCACCCCGGGGTTTGTTAATCATAGAAATCACTCTGGGACCCCAAAAAAGTGAGTAATTGTCCACAAAACGGGCCTGAATCGACCAAAACTGTGACTATTGATGAGCGACATGTAAGCGCATCTTAGGGTTCAATAACTATGGAAATCGCTTTGGGATCGCAAAATGGTGAGTAATGGTCCACGAAACGGGTCAGAATTGGCTAAAACTGTGAGGGTTGACGACGGGCACGTAAACGCACCCCAGGAATCGTCAATCATGGTAATCGCTACGGGACCCCAAAACAGTGAGTAACAGTGCACAAAACGTACCAGAATCGGCCAAAACTGTGAGTGTTGATGACCGACACGTAAACGCACCCCGGTGTTCGTCGATCGTGGAAATCACTTCGGGACCCCAAAACTGAGTAATAGTCCAAGAAACGGGCCAGAATCGGCCCAATCTGCGAGTCTTGACGACCAGCATGTAAGCACATCTTGGGGTTCGACAAGCATCGAAAATCGCTTTGGGACTGCAAAACGGTGAGTAATAGTCCATGAAAGCGCCCTGAATCAGTAAAACATAGGGTTATTGATCAACGATACATAAACGCACCCCGGGTTTTGTTAACCATGGAAATTGCTCATGGAACTGAAATCAGTGAGTAATAGTCCATGAACCGGGCCAAAATCGGCCAAAACTGCAAATGTTGATGACCGACACATAAACACACCGGTGTTCATCGGTCGTGGAAATCACTACGTGAGCCCAAAACTGAGTTATAGTCCAAGAAACGGGCCAGAATCGACCGAAACTGCGATTGTTGATGACCGACACGTAAGCGCACCTTGGGGTTCGACATCCATGGAAATCGCTTTGGGACCCCAAAAATGTGAGTAATAGTCCATGAAACGGGCCAGAATCGACAAAAACCACGACTGTTGATGACCGACACTTAAACACATCACGGGGTTTGTTAATAGTGGAAATCACTCCGGGACCCCAAAACAGTCAGTAATAGTCCACGAAACGGGCCAGAATTGGCCAATACTATGAGAGTTGATGACCGACACGTAAGCGCACCTTGGGGTTCAACAACTATGGAAATCTCTTCGTGACCGCAAAACGGTGAGTAATAGTCCGTGAAACGGGCCAGAATCGACAAAAACCGCGAGTGTTGATGTCTGACACGTAAATGCACCCCGGGGTTCGTTATTCATGGAAATCACTCTGGGACCCCAAAAAAGTGAATAATAGTCCACAAAACGGGCCTGAATCGGCCAAAACTGTGACTGTTGATGAGCGACATGTAAACGCACCTTAGGGTTCAATAACTATGGAAATCGCTTTGGGATCGCAAAACGGTGAGTAATAGTCCACGAAACGGGTCAGAATTGGCCAAAACTGTGGGGGTTGACGACGGGCACGTAAACGCACCCCAGGCATCGTCAATCATGGTAATCGCTCCGGGACCCCAAAACGGTGAGTAACAGTGCACAAAACGTACCAGAAACGGCCAAAACTGTGAGTGTTGATGACCGAGACGTAAACGCACCCCGGTGTTCGTCGATCGTGGAAATCACGTCGGGACCCCAAAACTAAGTAATAGTCCAAGAAACGGGCCAGAATCGTCCCAATCTGTGAGTCTTGACGACCAGCACGTAAGCACATCTTGGGGTTTGACAAGCATGGAAATCGCTTGGGGACTGCAAAATGGTGACTTATAGTCCATGAAAGAGCCCTGAATCGGTAAAACCTAGGGTTATTGATCAACTATACATAAACGCACCACGGGGTTCGTCAATCATGGAAAACGCTCACGGACCCAAAATCAGTGAGTAATTGTCCATGTAAAGGGCCAAAATCGGCCAAAACTGCAAATGTTGATGACCGACACATAAACACACCGGTGTTCGTCGGTCGTGGAAATCACTACGTGACCCCAAAGCTGAGTAATAGTCCAAGAAACGGGCCAGAATCGGCCGAAACTGCGATTGTTGATGACCGACACGTAATCGCACCTTGGGGTTCGACATCCATGGAAATCGCTTTGGGACCCCAAAAAGGTGAGTAATAGTCCATGAAACGGGCCAGAATCGACAAAAACCACGAGTTTTGATGACCGACACTTAAACACACCACGGGGTTTGTTAATCGTGGAAATCACTCCGGGACCCCAAAACAGTCAGTAATAGTCCACGAAACGGGCCAGAATTGGCCAATACTATGAGAGTTGATGACCGACACGTAAGCGCACCTTGGGGTTCAACAACTATGGAAATCTCTTCGTGACCGCAAAACGGTGAGTAATAGTACGTGAAACGGGCCAGAATCGACAAAAACCGCGAGTGTTGATGTCTGACACGTAAATGCACCCGGGGTTCGTTATTCATGGAAATCACTCTGGGACCCCAAAAAAGTGAATAATAGTCCACAAAACGGGCCTGAATCGGCCAAAACTGTGACTGTTGATGAGCGACATGTAAGCGCACCTTAGGGTTCAATAACTATGGAAATCGCTTTGGGATCGCAAAATGGTGAGTAATAGTCCACGAAACGGGTCAGAATTGGCCAAAACTGTGGGGGTTGACGACGGGCACGTAAACGCACCCCAGGCATCGTCAATCATGGTAATCGCTCCGGGACCCCAAAACGGTGAGTAACAGTGCACAAAATGTACCAGAAACGGCCAAAACTGTGAGTGTTGATGACCGAGACGTAAACGCACCCCGGTGTTCGTCGATCGTGGAAATCACGTCGGGACCCCAAAGCTGAGTAATAGTCCAAGAAACGGGCCAGAATCGTCCCAATCTGTGAGTCTTGACAACCAGCACGTAAGCACATCTTGGGGTTTGACAAGCATGGAAATCGCTTGGGGACTGCAAAATGGTGACTTATAGTCCATGAAAGAGCCCTGAATCGGTAAAACCTAGGGTTATTGATCAACTATACATAAACGCACCACGGGGTTCGTCAATCATGGAAAACGCTCACGGACCCGAAATCAGTGAGTAATTGTCCATGTAACGGGCCAAAATCGGCCAAAACTGCAAATGTTGATGACCGACACATAAACACACCGGTGTTCGTCGGTCGTGGAAATCACTACGTGACCCCAAAGCTGAGTAATAGTCCAAGAAACGGGCCAGAATCGGCCGAAACTGCGATTGTTGATGACCGACACGTAATCGCACCTTGGGGTTCGACATCCATGGAAATCGCTTTGGGACCCCAAAAAGGTGAGTAATAGTCCATGAAACGGGCCATAATCGACAAAAACCACGAGTTTTGATGACCGACACTTAAACACACCACGGGGTTTGTTAATCGTGGAAATCACTCCGGGACCCCAAAACAGTCAGTAATAGTCCACGAAACGGGCCAGAATTGGCCAATACTATGAGAGTTGATGACCGACACGTAAGCGCACCTTGGGGTTCAACAACTATGGAAATCTCTTCGTGACCGCAAAACGGTGAGTAATAGTACGTGAAACGGGCCAGAATCGACAAAAACTGCGAGTGTTGATGTCTGACACGTAAATGCACCCCCGGGGTTCGTTATTCATGGAAATCACTCTGGGACCCCAAAAAAGTGAATAATAGTCCACAAAACGGGCCTAAATCGGCCAAAACTGTGACTGTTGATGAGCGACATGTAAGCGCACCTTAGGGTTCAATAACTATGGAAATCGCTTTGGGATCGCAAAACGGTGAGTAATAGTCCACGAAACGGGTCAGAATTGGCCAAAACTGTGGGGGTTGACGACGGGCACGTAAACGCACCCCAGGCATCGTCAATCATGGTAATCGCTCCGGGACCCCAAAACGGTGAGTAACAGTGCACAAAACGTACCAGAAACGGCCAAAACTGTGAGTGTTGATGACCGAGACGTAAACGCACCCCGGTGTTCGTCGATCGTGGAAATCACGTCGGGACCCCAAAACTGAGTAATAGTCCAAGAAACGGGCCAGAATCGTCCCAATCTGTGAGTCTTGACGACCAGCACGTAAGCACATCTTGGGGTTTGACAAGCATGGAAATCGCTTGGGGACTGCAAAATGGTGACTTATAGTCCATGAAAGAGCCCTGAATCGGTAAAACCTAGGGTTATTGATCAACTATACATAAACGCACCACGGGGTTCGTCAATCATGGAAAACGCTCACGGACCCGAAATCAGTGAGTAATTGTCCATGTAACAGGCCAAAATCGGCCAAAACTGCAAATGTTGATGACCGACACATAAACACACCGGTGTTCGTCGGTCGTGGAAATCACTACGTGACCCCAAAGCTGAGTAATAGTCCAAGAAACGGGCCAGAATCGGCCGAAACTGCGATTGTTGATGACCGACACGTAATCGCACCTTGGGGTTCGACATCCATGGAAATCGCTTTGGGACCCCAAAAAGGTGAGTAATAGTCCATGAAACGGGCCATAATCGACAAAAACCACGAGTTTTGATGACCGACACTTAAACACACCACGGGGTTGTTAATCGTGGAAATCACTCCGGGACCCCAAAACAGTCAGTAATAGTCCACGAAACGGGCCAGAATTGGCCAATACTATGAGAGTTGATGACCGACACGTAAGCGCACCTTGGGGTTCAACAACTATGGAAATCTCTTCGTGACCGCAAAACGGTGAGTAATAGTACGTGAAACGGGCCAGAATCGACAAAAACCGCGAGTGTTGATGTCTGACACGTAAATGCACCCCGGGGTTCGTTATTCATGGAAATCACTCTGGGACCCCAAAAAAGTGAATAATAGTCCACAAAACGGGCCTGAATCGGCCAAAACTGTGACTGTTGATGAGCGACATGTAAGCGCACCTTAGGGTTCAATAACTATGGAAATCGCTTTGGGATCGCAAAACGGTGAGTAATAGTCCACGAAACGGGTCAGAATTGGCCAAAACTGTGGGGGTTGACGACGGGCACGTAAACGCACCCCAGGCATCGTCAATCATGGTAATCGCTCCGGGACCCCAAAACGGTGAGCAACAGTGCACAAAACGTACCAGAAACGGCCAAAACTGTGAGTGTTGATGACCGAGACGTAAACGCACCCCGGTGTTCGTCGATCGTGGAAATCACGTCGGGACCCCAAAACTGAGTAATAGTCCAAGAAACGGGCCAGAATCGTCCCAATCTGTGAGTCTTGACGACCAGCACGTAAGCACATCTTGGGGTTTGACAAGCATGGAAATCGCTTGGGGACTGCAAAATGGTGACTTATAGTCCATGAAAGAGCCCTGAATCGGTAAAACCTAGGGTTATTGATCAACTATACATAAACGCACCACGGGGTTCGTCAATCATGGAAAACGCTCACGGACCCGCAATCAGTGAGTAATTGTCCATGTAACGGGCCAAAATCGGCCAAAACTGCAAATGTTGATGACCGACACATAAACACACCGGTGTTCGTCGGTCGTGGAAATCACTACGTGACCCCAAAGCTGAGTAATAGTCCAAGAAACGGGCCAGAATCGGCCGAAACTGCGATTGTTGATGACCGACACGTAATCGCACCTTGGGGTTCGACATCCATGGAAATCGCTTTGGGACCCCAAAAAGGTGAGTAATAGTCCATGAAACGGGCCATAATCGACAAAAACCACGAGTTTTGATGACCGACACTTAAACACACCACGGGGTTTGTTAATCGTGGAAATCACTCCGGGACCCCAAAACAGTCAGTAATAGTCCACGAAACGGGCCAGAATTGGCCAATACTATGAGAGTTGATGACCGACACGTAAGCGCACCTTGGGGTTCAACAACTATGGAAATCTCTTCGTGACCGCAAAACGGTGAGTAATAGTACGTGAAACGGGCCAGAATCGACAAAAACCGCGAGTGTTGATGTCTGACACGTAAATGCACCCCGGGGTTCGTTATTCATGGAAATCACTCTGGGACCCCAAAAAAGTGAATAATAGTCCACAAAACGGGCCTGAATCGGCCAAAACTGTGACTGTTGATGAGCGACATGTAAGCGCACCTTAGGGTTCAATAACTATGGAAATCGCTTTGGGATCGCAAAACGGTGAGTAATAGTCCACGAAACGGGTCAGAATTGGCCAAAACTGTGGGGGTTGACGACGGGCACGTAAACGCACCCCAGGCATCGTCAATCATGGTAATCGCTCCGGGACCCCAAAACGGTGAGTAACAGTGCACAAAACGTACCAGAAACGGCCAAAACTATGAGTGTTGATGACCGAGACGTAAACGCACCCCGGTGTTCGTCGATCGTGGAAATCACGTCGGGACCCCAAAACTGAGTAATAGTCCAAGAAACGGGCTAGAATCGTCCCAATCTGTGAGTCTTGACGACCAGCACGTAAGCACATCTTGGGGTTTGACAAGCATGGAAATCGCTTGGGGACTGCAAAATGGTGACTTATAGTCCATGAAAGAGCCCTGAATCGGTAAAACCTAGGGTTATTGATCAACTATACATAAACGCACCACGGGGTTCGTCAATCATGGAAAACGCTCACGGACCCGAAATCAGTGAGTAATTGTCCATGTAACGGGCCAAAATCGGCCAAAACTGCAAATGTTGATGACCGACACATAAACACACCGGTGTTCGTCGGTCGTGGAAATCACTACGTGACCCCAAAGCTGAGTAATAGTCCAAGAAACGGGCCAGAATCGGCCGAAACTGCGATTGTTGATGACCGACACGTAATCGCACCTTGGGGTTCGACATCCATGGAAATCGCTTTGGGACCCCAAAAAGGTGAGTAATAGTCCATGAAACGGGCCAGAATCGACAAAAACCACGAGTTTTGATGACCGACACTTAAACACACCACGGGGTTTGTTAATCGTGGAAATCACTCCGGGACCCCAAAACAGTCAGTAATAGTCCATGAAACGGGCCAGAATTGGCCAATACTATGAGAGTTGATGACCGACACGTAAGCGCACCTTGGGGTTCAACAACTATGGAAATCTCTTCGTGACCGCAAAACGGTGAGTAATAGTACGTGAAACGGGCCAGAATCGACAAAAACTGCGAGTGTTGATGTCTGACACGTAAATGCACCCCGGGGTTCGTTATTCATGGAAATCACTCTGGGACCCCAAAAAAGTGAATAATAGTCCACAAAACGGGCCTAAATCGGCCAAAACTGTGACTGTTGATGAGCGACATGTAAGCGCACCTTAGGGTTCAATAACTATGGAAATCGCTTTGGGATCGCAAAACGGTGAGTAATAGTCCACGAAACGGGTCAGAATTGGCCAAAACTGTGGGGGTTGACGACGGGCACGTAAACGCACCCCAGGCATCGTCAATCATGGTAATCGCTCCGGGACCCCAAAACGGTGAGTAACAGTGCACAAAACGTACCAGAAACGGCCAAAACTGTGAGTGTTGATGACTGAGACGTAAACGCACCCCGGTGTTCGTCGATCGTGGAAATCACGTCGGGACCCCAAAACTGAGTAATAGTCCAAGAAACGGGCCAGAATCGTCCCAATCTGTGAGTCTTGACGACCAGCACGTAAGCACATCTTGGGGTTTGACAAGCATGGAAATCGCTTGGGGACTGCAAAATGGTGACTTATAGTCCATGAAAGAGCCCTGAATCGGTAAAACCTAGGGTTATTGATCAACTATACATAAACGCACCACGGGGTTCGTCAATCATGGAAAACGCTCACGGACCCGAAATCAGTGAGTAATAGTCCATGTAACGGGCCAAAATCGGCCAAAACTGCAAATGTTGTTGACCGACACATAAACACACCGGTGATCGTCGGTCGTGGAAATCACTACGTGACCCCAAAGCTGAGTAATAGTCCAAGAAACGGGCCAGAATCGGCCGAAACTGCGATTGTTGATGACCGACACGTAATCGCACCTTGGGGTTCGACATCCATGGAAATCGCTTTGGGACCCCAAAAAGGTGAGTAATAGTCCATGAAACGGGCCAGAATCGACAAAAACCACGAGTTTTGATGACCGACACTTAAACACACCACGGGGTTTGTTAATCGTGGAAATCACTCCGGGACCCCAAAACAGTCAGTAATAGTCCACGAAATGGGCCAGAATTGGCAAATACTATGAGAGTTGATGACCAATACGTAAGCGCACCTTGGGTTTCAACAACTATGGAAATCGCTTCGTGACCGCAAAACGGTGAGTAATAGTCCATGAAACGGGCCAGAATCATCAAAAACCGCGAGTGTTCATGCCTGACACGTAAACGCACCCCGGGGTTTGTTAATCATAGAAATCACTCTGGGACCCCAAAAAAGTGAGTAATTGTCCACAAAACGGGCCTGAATCGACCAAAACTGTGACTGTTGATGAGCGACATGTAAGCGCATCTTAGGGTTCAATAACTATGGAAATCGCTTTGGGATCGCAAAACGGTGAGTAATAGTCCACGAAACGGGTCAGAATTGGCCAAAACTGTGAGGGTTGACGACGGGCACGTAAACGCACCCCAGGAATCGTCAATCATGGTAATGGCTCCGGGACCCCAAAACGGTGAGTAACAGTGCACAAAACGTACCAGAATCGGCCAAAACTGTGAGTGTTGATGACCGACAAGTAAACGCACCCCGGTGTTCGTCGATCGTGGAAATCACTTCGGGACCCCAAAACTGAGTAATAGTCCAAGAAACGGGCCAGAATCGGCCCAATCTGCGAGTCTTGACGACCAGCACGTAAGCACATCTTGGGGTTCGACAAGCATGGAAATCGCTTGGGGACTGCAAAATGGTGAGTTATAGTCCATGAAAGAGCCCTGAATCGGTAAAACCTAGGGTTATTGATCAACTATACATAAACGCACCACGGGGTTCGTCAATCATGGAAATCGCTCAGGGACCCGAAAT
Source organism: Triticum dicoccoides (assembly GCF_002162155.2). Lineage (NCBI taxonomy): Eukaryota > Viridiplantae > Streptophyta > Magnoliopsida > Poales > Poaceae > Triticum > Triticum dicoccoides. The sequence continues at coordinate 21,173 of NW_021261066.1, forward strand.
CAGGGAGTAATAGTCCATGTAACTGGCCAAAATCGGCCAAAACTGCAAATGTTGATGACCGACACATAAACACACCGGTGTTCGTCGGTCGTGGAAATCACTACGTGACCCGAAAACTGAGTAATAGTCCAAGAAACGGGCCAGAATCGGCCGAAACTGCGATTGTTGATGACCGACACGTAATCGCACCTTGGGGTTCGACATCCATGGAAATCGCTTTGGGACCCCAAAAAGGTGAGTAATAGTCCATGAAACGGGCCAGAATCGACAAAAACCACGAGTGTTGATGACCGACACTTAAACGCACCACGGGGTTTGTTAATCGTGGAAATCAGTCCGGGACCCCAAAACAGTCAGTAATAGTCCACGAAACGGGCCAGAATTGGCAAATACTATGAGAGTTGATGACCGACACGTAAGCGCACCTTGGGCTTCAACAACTATGGAAATCGCTTCGTGACCGCAAAACGGTGAGTAATAGTCCATGAAACGGGCCAGAATCGTCAAAAACCGCGAGTGTTGATGCCTGACACGTAAACGCACCCCGGGGTTCGTTAATCATAGAAATCACTCTGGGACCCCAAAAAAGTGAGTAATTGTCCACAAAACGGGCCTGAATCGACCAAAACTGTGACTGTTGATGAGCGACATGTAAGCGCATCTTAGGGTTCAATAACTATGGAAATCGCTTTGGGATTGCAAAACGGTGAGTAATAGTCCACGAAACGGGTCAGAATTGGCGAAAACTGTGAGGGTTGACGACGGGCACGTAAACGCACCCCAGGAATCGTCAATCATGGTAATCGCTCCGGGACCCCAAAACGGTGAGTAACAGTGCACAAAACGTACCAGAATCGGCCAAAACTGTGAGTGTTGATGACCGACACGTAAACGCACCCCGGTGTTCGTCGATCGTGGAAATCACTTCGGGACCCCAAAACTGAGTAATAGTCCAAGAAACGGGCCAGAATCGGCCCAATCTGCGAGTCTTGCCGACCAGCACGTAAGCACATCTTGGGGTTCGACAAGCATGGAAATCGCTTGGGGACTGCAAAATGGTGAGTTATAGTCCATGAAAGAGCCCTGAATCGGTAAAACCTAGGGTTATTGATCAACTATACATAAACGCACCACGGGGTTCGTCAATCATGGAAAACGCTCAGGGACCCGAAATCAGTGAGTAATAGTCCATGTAACCGGCCAAAATTGGCCAAAATTGCAAATGTTGATGACCGACACATAAACACACCGGTGTTCGTCGGTCGTGGAAATCACTACGTGACCCCAAAGCTGAGTAATAGTCCAAGAAACGGGCCAGAATCGGCCGAAACTGCGATTGTTGATGACCGACACGTAATCGCACCTTGGGGTTCGATATCCATGGAAATCGCTTTGGGACCCCAAAAAGGTGAGTAATAGTCCATGAAACGGGCCAGAATCGACAAAAACCACGAGTGTTGATGACCGACACTTAAACGCACCACGGGGTTTGTTAATCGTGGAAATCACTCCGGGACCCCAAAACAGTTAGTAATAGTCCACGAAACGGGCCAGAATTGGCAAATACTATGAGAGTTGATGACCGACACGTAAGCGCACCTTGGGGTTCAACAACTATGGAAATCGCTTCGTGACCGCAAAACGGTGAGTAATAGTCCATGAAACGGGCCAGAATCGTCAAAAACCGCGAGTGTTGATGCCTGACACGTAAACGCACCCCGGGGTTCGTTAATCATAGAAATCACTCTGGGACCCCAAAAAAGTGAGTAATTGTCCACAAAACGGGCCTGAATCGGCCAAAACTGTGACTGTTGATGAGCGACATGTAAGCGCACCTTAGGGTTCAATAACTATGGAAATCGCTTTGGGAACGCAAAACGGTGAGTAATTGTCCACGAAACGGGTCAGAATTGGCCAAAACTGTGGGGGTTGACGACGGGCACGTAAACGCACCCCAGGAATCGTCAATCATGGTAATCACTCCGGGACCCCAAAACGGTGAGTAACAGTGCACAAAACGTACCAGAATCGGCCAAAACTGTGAGTGTTGATGACCGACACGTAAACGCACCCCGGTGTTCGTCGATCGTGGAAATCACTTCGGGACCCCAAAACTGAGTAATAGTCCAAGAAACGGGCCAGAATCGGCCCAATCTGCGAGTCTTGCCGACCAGCACGTAAGCACATCTTGGGGTTCGACAAGCATGGAAATCGCTTGGGGACTGCAAAATGGTGAGTTATAGTCCATGTAAGAGCCCTGAATCGGTAAAACCTAGGGTTATTGATCAACTATACATAAACGCACCACGGGGTTCGTCAATCATGGAAAACGCTCAGGGACCCGAAATCAGTGAGTAATAGTCCATGTAACCGGCCAAAATTGGCCAAAATTGCAAATGTTGATGACCGACACATAAACACACCGGTGTTCGTCGGTCGTGGAAATCACTACGTGACCCCAAAGCTGAGTAATAGTCCAAGAAACGGGCCAGAATCGGCCGAAACTGCGATTGTTGATGACCGACACGTAATCGCACCTTGGGGTTCGACATCCATGGAAATCGCTTTGGGACCCCAAAAAGGTGAGTAATAGTCCATGAAACGGGCCAGAATCGACAAAAACCACGAGTGTTGATGACCGACACTTAAACGCACCACGGGGTTTGTTAATCGTGGAAATCACTCCGGGAGCCCAAAATAGTTAGTAATAGTCCACGAAACGGGCCAGAATTGGCAAATACTATGAGAGTTGATGACCGACACGTAAGCGCACCTTGGGGTTCAACAACTATGGAAATCGCTTCGTGACCGCAAAACGGTGAGTAATAGTCCATGAAACGGGCCAGAATCGTCAAAAACCGCGAGTGTTGATGCCTGACACGTAAACGCACCCCGGGGTTCGTTAATCATAGAAATCACTCTGGGACCCCAAAAAAGTGAGTAATTGTCCACAAAACGGGCCTGAATCGACCAAAACTGTGACTGTTGATGAGCGACATGTAAGCGCATCTTAGGGTTCAATAACTATGGAAATCGCTTTGGGATTGCAAAACGGTGAGTAATAGTCCACGAAACGGGTCAGAATTGGCGAAAACTGTGAGGGTTGACGACGGGCACGTAAACGCACCCCAGGAATCGTCAATCATGGTAATCGCTCCGGGACCCCAAAACGGTGAGTAACAGTGCACAAAACGTACCAGAATCGGCCAAAACTGTGAGTGTTGATGACCGACACGTAAACGCGCCCCGGTGTTCGTCGATCATGGAAATCACTTCGGGACCCCAAAACTGAGTAATAGTCCAAGAAACGGGCCAGAATCGTCCCAATCTGCGAGTCTTGACGACCAGCACGTAAGCACATCTTGGGGTTCGACAAGCATGGAAATCGCTTGGGGACTACAAAATGGTGAGTTATAGTCCATGAAAGAGCCCTGAATCGGTAAAACCTAGGGTTATTGATCAACTATACATAAACGCACCACGGGGTTCGTCAATCATGGAAATCGCTCAGGGACCCGAAATCAGTGAGTAATAGTCCATGTAACGGGCCAAAATCGGCCAAAGCTGCAAATGTTGATGACCGACACATAAACACACCGGTGTTCGTCGGTCGTGGAAATCACTACGTGACCCCAAAACTGAGTAATAGTCCAAGAAACGGGCCAGAATCGGCCGAAACTGCGATTGTTGATGACCGACACGTAATCGCACCTTGGGGTTCGACATCCATGGAAATCGCTTTGGGACCCCAAAAAGGTGAGTAATAGTCCATGAAACGGGCCAGAATCGACAAAAACCACGAGTGTTGATGACCGACACTTAAACGCACCACGAGGTTTGTTAATCGTGGAAATCACTCCGGGACCCCAAAACAGTCAGTAATAGTCCACGAAACGGGCCAGAATTAGCAAATACTATGAGAGTTGATGACCGACACGTAAGCGCACCTTGGGGTTCAACAACTATGGAAATCGCTTCGTGACCGCAAAACGGTGAGTAATAGTCCATGAAACGGGCCAGAATCGTCAAAAACCGCGAGTGCTGATGCCTGACACGTAAACGCACCCCGGGGTTCGTTAATCCTAGAAATCACTCTGGGACCCCAAAAAGGTGAGTAATTGTCCACAAAACGGGCCTGAATCGACCAAAACTATGACTGTTGATGAGCGACATGTAAGCGCACCTTAGTGTTCAATAACTATGGAAATCGCTTTGGGATCGCAAAACGGTGAGTAATAGTCCACGAAACGGGTCAGAATTGGCCAAAACTGTGAGGGTTGACGACGGGCACGTAAACGCACCCCAGGAATCGTCAATCATGGTAATCGCTCCGGGACCCCAAAACGGTGAGTAACAGTGCACAAAACGTACCAGAATCGGCCAAAACTGTGAGTGTTGATGACCGACACGTAAACGCGCCCCGGTGTTCGTCGATCGTGGAAATCACTTCGGGACCCCAAAACTGAGTAATAGTCCAAGAAACGGGCCAGAATGGGCCCAATCTGCGAGTCTTGACGACCAGCACGTAAGCACATCTTGGGGTTCGACAAGCATGGAAATCGCTTGGGGACTGCAAAATGGTGAGTTATAGTCCATGAAAGAGCCCTGAATCGGTAAAACCTAGGGTTATTGATCAACTACACATAAACGCACCACGGGGTTCGTCAATCATGGAAATCGCTCAGGGACCCGAAATCAGTGAGTAATAGTCCATGTAACGGGCCAAAATCGGCCAAAACTGCAAATGTTGATGACCGACACATAAACACACCGGTGTTCGTCGGTCGTGGAAATCACTACGTGACCCCAAAACTGAGTAATAGTCCAAGAAACGGGCCAGAATCGGCCGAAACTGCGATTGTTGATGACCGACACGTAATCGCACCTTGGGGTTCGACATCCATGGAAATCGCTTTGGGACCCCAAAAAGGTGAGTAATAGTCCATGAAACGGGCCAGAATCGA
>NW_021261066.1:27788-31234 GCF_002162155.2 Triticum dicoccoides
TGGAAATCACTCCGGGACCCCAAAACAGTCAGTAATAGTCCACGAAACGGGCCAGAATTGGCAAATACTATGAGAGTTGATGACCGACACGTAAGCGCACCTTGGGGTTCAACAACTATGGAAATCGCTTCGTGACCGCAAAACGGTGAGTAATAGTCCATGAAACGGGCCAGAATCGTCAAAAACCGCGAGTGTTGATGTCTGACACGTAAACGCACCCCGGGGTTTGTTAATCATTGAAATCACTCTGGGACCCCAAAAAAGTGAGTAATAGTCCACAAAACGGGCCTGAATCGGCCAAAACTGTGACTGTTGATGAGCGACATGTAAGCGCACCTTAGGGTTCAATAACTATGGAAATAGCTTTGGGATCGCAAAATGGTGAGTAATAGTCCATGAAATGGGTCAGAATTGGCCAAAACTGTGAGGGTTGACGACGGGCACGTAAACGCACCCCAGGGATCGTCAATCATGGTAATCGCTCCGGGACCCCAAAACGGTGAGTAACAGTACACAAAACGTACCAGAATTGGCCAAAACTGTGAGTGTTGATGACCGACACGTAAACGCACCCCGGTGTTCGTCGATCATGGAAATCACTTCGGGACCCCAAAACTGAGTAATAGTCCAAGAAACGGGCCAGAATCGGCCCAATCTGCGAGTCTTGACGACCAACACGTAAGCACATCTTGGGGTTCGACAAGCATGGAAGTCGCTTTGGGACTGCAAAACGGTGAGTTATAGTCCATGAAAGAGCCCTGAATCGGTAAAACCTAGGGTTATTGATCAACTATACATAAACGCACCACGGGGTTCGTCAATCATGGAAATCGCTCAGGGACCCGAAATCAGTGAGTAATAGTCCATTAAACGGGCCAAAATCGGCCAAAACTGCAAATGTTGATGACCGACACATAAACACACCGGTGTTCGTCGGTCGTGGAAATCACTACGTGACCCCAAAACCGAGTAATAGTCCAAGAAACGGGCCAGAATCGGCCGAAACTGCGATTGTTGATGACCGACACGTAAGCGCACCTGGGGGTTCGACATCCATGGAAATCGCTTTGGGACCCCAAAAATGTGAGTAATAGTCCATGAAACGGGCCAGAATCGACAAAAAACACGACTGTTGATGACCGACACTTAAACACATCATGGGGTTTGTTAATCGTGGAAATCACTCCGGGACCCCAAAACAGTCAGTAATAGTCCACGAAACGGTCCAGAATTGGCCAATACTATGAGAGTTGATGACCGACACGTAAGCGCACCTTGGGGTTCAACAACTATGGAAATCGCTTCGTGACCGCAAAACGGTGAGTAATAGTCCATGAAACGGGCCAGAATCGTCAAAAACCGCGAGTGTTGATGCCTGACACGTAAAGGCACCCCGGGGTTCGTTAATCATAGAAATCACTCTGGGACCCCAAAAAAGTGAGTAATTTTCCACAAAACGGGCGTGAATCGACCAAAACTGTGACTGTTGATGAGCGACATGTAAGCGCACCTTAGGGTTCAATAACTATGGAAATCGCTTTGGGATCGCAAAACGGTGAGTAATAGTCCACGAAACGGGTCAGAATTGGCCAAAACTGTGGGGGTTGACGACGGGCACGTAAACGCACCCCAGGAATCGTCAATCATGGTAATCGCTCCGGGACCCCAAAACGGTGAGTAACAGTGCACAAAACGTACCAGAAACGGCCAAAACTGTGAGTGTTGATGACCGACACGTAAACGCACCCCGGTGTTAGTCGATCGTGGAAATCACTTCGGGACCCCAAAACTGAGTAATAGTCCAAGAAACGGGCCAGAATCGGCCCAATCTGCGAGTCTTGACGACCAGCACGTAAGCACATCTTGAGGTTCGACAAGCATGGAAATCGCTTGGGGACTTCAAAATGGTGAGTTATAGTCCATGAAAGAGCCCTGAATCGGTAAAACCTAGGGTTATTGATCAACTATACATAAACGCACCACGTGGTTCGTCAATCATGGAAAACGCTCAGGGACTCAAAATCAGTGAGTAATAGTCCATGTAACTGGCCAAAATCGGCCAAAACTGCAAATGTTGATGACCGACACATAAACACACCGGTGTTCGTCGGTCGTGGAAATCACTACGTGACCCCAAAGCTGAGTAATAGTCCAAGAAACGGGCCAGAATCGGCCGAAACTGTGATTGTTGATGACCGACACGTAATCGCACCTTGGGGTTCGACATCCATGGAAATCGCTTTGGGACCCCAAAAAGGTGAGTAATAGTCCATGAAACGGGCCAGAATCGACAAAAACCACGAGTGTTGATGACCGACACTTAAACGCACCACGGGGTTTGTTAATCGTGGAAATCACTCCGGGACCCCAAAACAGTCAGTAATAGTCCACGAAACGGGCCAGAATTGGCAAATACTATGAGAGTTGATGACCGACACGTAAGCGCACCTTGGGGTTCAACAACTATGGAAATCGCTTCGTGACCGCAAAACGATGAGTAATAGTCCATGAAACGGGCCAGAATCGTCAAAAACCGCGAGTGTTGATGCCTGACACGTAAACGCACCCCGGGGTTCGTTAATCATAGAAATCACTCTGGGACCCCAAAAAAGTGAGTAATTGTCCACAAAACGAGCCTGAATCGACCAAAACTGTGACTGTTGATGAGCGACATGTAAGCGCATCTTAGGGTTCAATAACTATGGAAATCGCTATGGGATCGCAAAACGGTGAGTAATAGTCCACGAAACGGGTCAGAATTGGCCAAAACTGTGAGGGTTGACGACGGGCACGTAAACGCACCCCAGGGATCGTCAATCATGGTAATCGCTCCGGGACCCCAAAACGGTGAGTAACAGTGCACAAAACGTACCAGAATCGGCCAAAACTGTGAGTGTTGATGACCGACACATAAACGCACCCCGGTGTTCGTCGATCGTGGAAATCACTTCGGGACCCCAAAACTGAGTAATCGTCCAAGAAACGGGCCAGAATCGGCCCAATCTGCGAGTCTTGACGACCAGCACGTAAGCACATCTTGGGGTTCGACAAGCATGGAAATCGCTTGGGGACTGCAAAATGGTGAGTTATAGTCCATGAAAGAGCCCTGAATCGGTAAAACCTAGGGTTATTGATCAACTATACATAAACGCACCACGGGGTTCGTCAATCATGGAAATCGCTCAGGGACCCAAAATCAGTGAGTAATAGTCCATGTAACGGGCCAAAATCGGCCAAAACTCCAAATGTTGATGACCGACACATAAACACACCGGTGTTCGTCGGTCGTGGAAATCACTACGTGACCCCAAAGCTGAGTAATAGTCCAAGAAACGGGCCAGAATCGGCCGAAACTGCGATTGTTGATGACCGACACGTAATCGCACCTTGGGGTTCGACATCCATGGAAATCGCTTTGGGACCCCAAAAAGGTGAGTAATAGTCCA
>NW_021261066.1:31525-37138 GCF_002162155.2 Triticum dicoccoides
AAAAACCACGAGTGTTGATGACCGACACTTAAACGCACCACGAGGTTTGTTAATCGTGGAAATCACTCCGGGACCCCAAAACAGTCAGTAATAGTCCACGAAACGGGCCAGAATTGGCAAATACTATGAGAGTTGATGACCGACACGTAAGCGCACCTTGGGGTTCAACAACTATGGAAATCGCTTCGTGACCGCAAAACGGTGAGTAATAGTCCATGAAACGGGCCAGAATCGTCAAAAACCGCGAGTGTTGATGTCTGACACGTAAACGCACCCCGGGGTTTGTTAATCATTGAAATCACTCTGGGACCCCAAAAAAGTGAGTAATAGTCCACAAAACGGGCCTGAATCGGCCAAAACTGTGACTGTTGATGAGCGACATGTAAGCGCACCTTAGTGTTCAATAACTATGGAAATCGCTTTGGGATCGCAAAACGGTGAGTAATAGTCCACGAAACGGGTCAGAATTGGCCAAAACTGTGAGGGTTGACGACGGGCACGTAAACGCACCCCAGGAATCGTCAATCATGGTAATCGCTCCGGGACCCCAAAACGGTGAGTAACAGTACACAAAACGTACCAGAATTGGCCAAAACTGTGAGTGTTGATGACCGACACGTAAACGCGCCCCGGTGTTCGTCGATCATGGAAATCACTTCGGGACCCCAAAACTGAGTAATAGTCCAAGAAACGGGCCAGAATGGGCCCAATCTGCGAGTCTTGACGACCAGCACGTAAGCACATCTTGGGGTTCGACAAGCATGGAAATCGCTTGGGGACTGCAAAATGGTGAGTTATAGTCCATGAAAGAGCCCTGAATCGGTAAAACCTAGGGTTATTGATCAACTACACATAAACGCACCACGGGGTTCGTCAATCATGGAAATCGCTCAGGGACCCGAAATCAGTGAGTAATAGTCCATGTAACGGGCCAAAATCGGCCAAAACTGCAAATGTTGATGACCGACACATAAACACACCGGTGTTCGTCGGTCGTGGAAATCACTACGTGACCCCAAAACTGAGTAATAGTCCAAGAAACGGGCCAGAATCGGCCGAAACTGCGATTGTTGATGACCGACACGTAATCGCACCTTGGGGTTCGACATCCATGGAAATCGCTTTGGGACCCCAAAAAGGTGAGTAATAGTCCATGAAACGGGCCAGAATCGACAAAAACCACGAGTGTTGATGACCGACACTTAAACGCACCACGGGGTTTGTTAATCGTGGAAATCACTCCGGGACCCCAAAACAGTCAGTAATAGTCCACGAAACGGGCCAGAATTGGCAAATACTATGAGAGTTGATGACCGACACGTAAGCGCACCTTGGGCCTCAACAACTATGGAAATCGCTTCGTGACCGCAAAACAGTGAGTAATAGTCCATGAAACGGACCAGAATCGTCAAAAACCGCGAGTGTTGATGCCTGACACGTAAACGCACCCCGGGGTTCGTTAATCATAGAAATCACTCTGGGACCCCAAAAAAGTGAGTAATTGTCCACAAAACGGGCATGAATCGACCAAAACTGTGACTGTTGATGAGCGACATGTAAGCGCATCTTAGGGTTCAATAACTATGGAAATCGCTTTGGGATCGCAAAACGGTGAGTAATAGTCCACGAAACGGGTCAGAATTGGCCAAAACTATGAGGGTTGACGACGGGCACGTAAACGCACCCCAGGGATCGTCAATCATGGTAATCGCTCCGGGACCCCAAAACGGTGAGTAACAGTGCACAAAACGTACCAGAATCGGCCAAAACTATGAGTGTTGATGACCGACACGTAAACGCACCCCGGTGTTCGTCGATCGTGGAAATCACTTCGGGACCCCAAAACTGAGTAATAGTCCAAGAAACGGGCCAGAATCGGCCCAATCTGCGAATCTTGACGACCAGCACGTAAGCACATCTTGGGATTCGACAAGCATGGAAATCGCTTGGGGACTGCAAAATGGTGAGTTATAGTCCATGAAAGAGCCCTGAATCGGTAAAACCTAGGGTTATTGATCAACTATACATAAACGCACCACGGGGTTCGTCAATCATGGAAATCGCTCAGGGACCCGAAATCAGTGAGTAATAGTCCATGTAACGGGCCAAAATCGGCCAAAACTGCAAATGTTGATGACCGACACATAAACACACCGGTGTTCGTCAGTCGTGGAAATCACTACGTGACCCAAAAACTGAGTAATAGTCCAAGAAACGGGCCAGAATCGGCCGAAACTGCGATTGTTGATGACCGACACGTAATCGCACCTTGGGGTTCGACATCCATGGAAATCGCTTTGGGACCCCAAAAAGGTGAGTAATAGTCCAGGAAACGGGCCAGAATCGACAAAAACCACGAGTGTTGATGACCGACGCTTAAACGCACCACGGGGTTTGTTAATCGTGGAAATCACTCCGGGACCCCAAAACAGTCAGTAATAGTCCACGAAACGGGCCAGAATTGGCAAATACTATGAGAGTTGATGACCGACACGTAAGCGCACCTTGGGGTTCAACAACTATGGAAATCGCTTCGTGACCGCAAAACGGTGAGCAATAGTCCATGAAACGGGCCAGAATCGTCAAAAACCGCGAGTGTTGATGTCTGACACGTAAATGCACCCTGGGGTTCGTTATTCATGGAAATCACTCTGGGACCCCAAAAAAGTGAGTAATAGTCCACAAAACGGGCCTGAATCGGCCAAAACTGTGACTGTTGATGAGCGACATGTAAGCGCACCTTAGGGTTCAATAACTATGGAAATCGCACGTAAGTACATCTTGGGGTTCGACAAGCATGGAAATCGCTTGGGGACTGCAAAATGGTGAGTTATAGTCCATGAAAGAGCCCTGAATCGGTAAAACCTAGGGTTATTGATCAACTATACATAAACGCACCACGGGGTTCGTCAATCATGGAAATCGCTCAGGGACCCAAAATCAGTGAGTAATAGTCCATGTAACGGGCCAAAATCGGCCAAAACTCCAAATGTTGATGACCGACACATAAACACACCGGTGTTCGTCGGTCGTGGAAATCACTACGTGACCCCAAAGCTGAGTAATAGTCCAAGAAACGGGCCAGAATCGGCCGAAACTGCGATTGTTGATGACCGACACGTAATCGCACCTTGGGGTTCGACATCCATGGAAATCGCTTTGGGACCCCAAAAAGGTGAGTAATAGTCCATGAAACGGGCCAGAATCGACAAAAACCACGAGTGTTGATGACCGACACTTAAACGCACCACAGGGTTTGTTAATCGTGGAAATCACTCCGGGACCCCAAAACAGTCAGTAATAGTCCACGAAACGGGCCAGAATTGGCAAATACTATGAGAGTTGATGACCGACACGTAAGCGCACCTTGGGCCTCAACAACTATGGAAATCGCTTCGTGACCGCAAAACAGTGAGTAATAGTCCATGAAACGGACCAGAATCGTCAAAAACCGTGAGTGTTGATGCCTGACACGTAAACGCACCCCGGGGTTCGTTAATCATAGAAATCACTCTGGGACCCCAAAAAAGTGAGTAATTGTCCACAAAACGGGCATGAATCGACCAAAACTGTGACTGTTGATGAGCGACATGTAAGCGCATCTTAGGGTTCAATAACTATGGAAATCGCTTTGGGATCGCAAAACGGTGAGTAATAGTCCACGAAACGGGTCAGAATTGGCCAAAACTATGAGGGTTGACGACGGGCACGTAAACGCACCCCAGGGATCGTCAATCATGGTAATCGCTCCGGGACCCCAAAACGGTGAGTAACAGTGCACAAAACGTACCAGAATCGGCCAAAACTATGAGTGTTGATGACCGACACGTAAACGCACCCCGGTGTTCGTCGATCGTGGAAATCACTTCGGGACCCCAAAACTGAGTAATAGTCCAAGAAACGGGCCAGAATCGGCCCAATCTGCGAATCTTGACGACCAGCACGTAAGCACATCTTGGGATTCGACAAGCATGGAAATCGCTTGGGGACTGCAAAATGGTGAGTTATAGTCCATGAAAGAGCCCTGAATCGGTAAAACCTAGGGTTATTGATCAACTATACATAAACGCACCATGGGGTTCGTCAATCATGGAAATCGCTCAGGGACCCGAAATCAGTGAGTAATAGTCCATGTAACGGGCCAAAATCGGCCAAAACTGCAAATGTTGATGACCGACACATAAACACACCGGTGTTCGTCAGTCGTGGAAATCACTACGTGACCCAAAAACTGAGTAATAGTCCAAGAAACGGGCCAGAATCGGCCGAAACTGCGATTGTTGATGACCGACACGTAATCGCACCTTGGGGTTCGACATCCATGGAAATCGCTTTGGGACCCCAAAAAGGTGAGTAATAGTCCAGGAAACGGGCCAGAATCGACAAAAACCACGAGTGTTGATGACCGACACTTAAACGCACCACGGGGTTTGTTAATCGTGGAAATCACTCCGGGACCCCAAAACAGTCAGTAATAGTCCACGAAACGGGCCAGAATTGGCAAATACTATGAGAGTTGATGACCGACACGTAAGCGCACCTTGGGCCTCAACAACTATGGAAATCGCTTCGTGACCGCAAAACAGTGAGTAATAGTCCATGAAACGGACCAGAATCGTCAAAAACCGCGAGTGTTGATGCCTGACACGTAAACGCACCCCGGGGTTCGTTAATCATAGAAATCACTCTGGGACCCCAAAAAAGTGAGTAATTGTCCACAAAACGGGCCTGAATCGACCAAAACTGTGACTGTTGATGAGCGACATGTAAGTGCATCTTAGGGTTCAATAACTATGGAAATCGCTTTGGGATCGCAAAACGGTGAGTAATAGTCCATGAAACGGGTCAGAATTGGCCAAAACTATGAGGGTTGACGACGGGCACGTAAACGCACCCCAGGGATCGTCAATCATGGTAATCGCTCCGGGACCCCAAAACGGTGAGTAACAGTGCACAAAACGTACCAGAATCGGCCAAAACTATGAGTGTTGATGTCTGACACGTAAATGCACCCTGGGGTTCGTTATTCATGGAAATCACTCTGGGACCCCAAAAAAGTGAGTAATAGTCCACAAAACGGGCCTGAATCGGCCAAAACTGTGACTGTTGATGAGCGACATGTAAGCGCACCTTAGGGTTCAATAACTATGGAAATCGCACGTAAGTACATCTTGGGGTTCGACAAGCATGGAAATCGCTTGGGGACTGCAAAATGGTGAGTTATAGTCCATGAAAGAGCCCTGAATCGGTAAAATCTAGGGTTATTGATCAACTATACATAAACGCACCACGGGGTTCGTCAATCATGGAAATCGCTCAGGGACCCAAAATCAGTGAGTAATAGTCCATGTAACGGGCCAAAATCGGCCAAAACTCCAAATGTTGATGACCGACACATAAACACACCGGTGTTCGTCGGTCGTGGAAATCACTACGTGACCCCAAAGCTGAGTAATAGTCCAAGAAACGGGCCAGAATCGGCCGAAACTGCGATTGTTGATGACCGACACGTAATCGCACCTTGGGGTTCGACATCCATGGAAATCGCTTTGGGACCCCAAAAAGGTGAGTAATAGTCCATGAAACGGGCCAGAATCGACAAAAACCACGAGT
>NW_021261067.1:0-1965 GCF_002162155.2 Triticum dicoccoides
TGAGATCTGATAGAGAGATAATAACATATTTTTGGTATTTTGTAATATAGATGCAGAAAGTAAAGATGCAAATAAAAGTAGATTGAAAGCAAAGATGATAAGAGATAGACCCGGGGGCCATAGATTTCACTAGAGGCTTCTCTCGAGATAGCATAAGTATTACAGTGGGTGAACAAATTACTGTCGAGAAATTGATAGAAAAGCACATAGTTATGAGATTATCTAGGCATGATCATGTATATAGGCATCACGTCCATAACAAGTAGACCGACTCCTGCCTGCATCTACTACTATTACTCCACACATCGACCGACTCCTGCCTGCATCTAGAGTATTAAGTTCATAAGAACATAGTAACGCCTTAGGCAAGATGACATGATGTAGAGGGATAAACACATGCAATATGATATAAACCCTATCTTGTTATCCTCGATGGCAATAATACAATACGTGTCTTGCAACCCTTTTTGTCACTAGGTAAGATCACCGCAAGATTGAACCCAAAGCTAAACACTTCTCCCATGGCAAGAAAGATCAATCTAGTAGGCCAAACCAAACTGATAATTCGAAGAGACTTGCAAACATAACTCAATCATACATAAAATAATTCACAAAAGATTCCAATATTATTCATATATAAACTTGATCATAAACCCATAATTCATCGGATCTCGACAAACACACCGCAAAAAGAGATTACATCGAATAGATCTCCACAAGAGAGGGGGAGAACATTGTATTGAGATCCAAAAAGAGAGAAGAAGCCATCTAGCTAATAACTATGGACCCGTAGGTCTGTGGTAAACTACTCACAACTCATCGGAGGGGCTATGGTGTTGATGTAGAAGCCCTCCGTGGTCGATTCCCCCTCCGACAGAGTGCCGGCGAAGGCTCCAAGATGGGATCTCGCGGATACAGAAGGTTACGGCGGTGGAAATTGTGTTTCATGGTGCTCCTGGATGTTTTCGGGGTCCATAGGTATATATAGGAGGAAGAAGTACATCAGTGGCCGCCCGAGGGGCCCACGAGACAGGGGGCGCGCCCTACAGGGGGCACCCTCCTATCTCGTGGGTCCCTCGGAGCTTTCTTGACTTGCACTCCAGGCTCTCCAGGTCAGATTTGTTCCAAAAATTACGCCCCCGAAGGTCATTCCGTCTGGACTCCGTTTGATATTCCTTTTCTTCGAAATACTGAAATAGGCAAAAAAAAACAGCAATATGGGTTGGGCCTCCGGTTAGTAGGTTAGTCCCAAAAATGATATAAATATGTAGAATAAAGTCCATAAACATCCAAAAGGGGTAATATAATAGCATGGAACAACCAAAAATTATAGATACGTTGGAGACGTATCAAGCATCCCCAAGCTTAATTGCTACTCGTCCTCGAGTAGGTAAATGATAAAAATAGAATTTTTGATGTGGAATGCTACCTAGCATAATTCATAATGTAATTTTCTTCATTGTGGCATGAATGTTCAGATCCAAATGAATACAAAATAAAATCTCATATTGACATAAGAAATAGTAATACTTCAAGCATACTAATCAAAGTAATCATGTCTTCTCAAAATAACATGGCTAAAGAAAGTTATCCCTACAAAATCATATAGTCTGCTGTTGCTCTATCTTCATCACACAAAGTATTTAATCATGCACAACCCCGATGACAAGCCAAGCAATTGTTTCATACTTTAATAATCTCAAACTCTTTCAACTTTCACGCAATACATGAGCGTGAGCCATGGACATAGCAATATATGTGGAATAGAATGGTGGTTGTGGAGAAGACAAAAAGGAGAAGATAGTCTCACATCAACTAGGCGTATCAACGGGCTATGGAGATGCCCATTAATAGATATCAATGTGAGTGAGTAGGGATTGCCATGCAACGGATGCACTAGAGCTATAAATATATGAAAGCTCAACAAAACAAACTAAGTGGGTGTGCATCCAACTTGCTTGCTCA
>NW_021261068.1:0-1352 GCF_002162155.2 Triticum dicoccoides
GTCTCAGTCGGCTGACGTCATCGCATGTAGATTAGGCCTGTTAACTAGCTCTATTTCTGCTGGGTTGAATCGGCTTAGTACTTGGGCTTATTTCATTTTACTTGTTTGTTTGTTTGTTATTTTGGGCCGGGCTGCTCACTTGTTCTGCTGTCATTAGGCAGGGCCCTTTTCTTTCTTTTTCTTCGGCGGTCACGGACATACGGTGCCACTCGTAGATATGCCTGCGTTCTGCTCGAAAAAAGAAAAGAGCTATGCCCATGTACAGATGCATTGGCATGCAGATGGATGGATATGGGTCTGCAGAGGGTACTACACGTGATTAGCATGTCTACGCCTGTGATATCTTGTCACATAGTATGTACGTATGTGTGTCAGTGTGTCACTGTTAGTACATGTGTCATTTGACTCGCCCGCCTCCTCTTCCGGTGCCCAGTCCAGTTGCGATCGGGATAAAATACATGCAGTTGCGGTCGGGTGCGGCACTTGCAGTTGTGGGCACTGATAGAAAAAGAGGCTTCCGTCCAGCCCCATTAGTCGCGAAACTGTAGGAACCGCGACTAATGAAGTCTTTAGTCGCGGTTCGGCAGATGAACCACGACCAAATGCCTGGGCCCAGGGCGCTCGCGGGCTTTAGTCGCGGTTGGCCAGGCCAACCGCGACTAAAGGTGCCCAAAGGCCTTTAGTCGCTGTTGGCCAGGCCAACCGCGACAAAAGCTCCTCCCTTTTAGTCCCGGTTTGTGGCATGAACCGGAACTAATGGGGTTGAGACCTTTAGTCCCGGTTCGTGCCACGAACCGGTACTAAAGGTCCCATTTTGAAACTCTAACCCCCCCTGGGATCGCCTTTTCAGTTTTAAAAAAAATAAAAGAAAATAATGGAAATGTCAAAAAAATAAAAGAAAATAAGTTTCTCATTTGATATGTGGTCTAGTTGTTGGGAAAATTTGCAAATGTGAATTTTGACTTTATTTGCAAAATCTCTCTGAAATTTGTAAAAATGGGCATAACTTTTGCATACTAACTCGGATGAAAAAGTTTTTTATATGAAAAATCATCTACTCGAAAAGTTACATCCAAATTTAACAGGGGGAACCCCGTTAAACATTTTCAAAGCAGCTTATCGTGCCTTCTTCTTCGGGCTCACGGACATGCCAATGGCCGAGGAAATATGGAACTGTCACGTGCCTCCTCAGCTAAAATTCTTCGCCTGGCTGGTTGTCAAGAACCGGTGGTGCACTTCTGGACTTTAGACCGCCTTGCAGCTAGGAGCCTAGCTACCGCACCAGCCTTGCTGCCCAGTATGCCTTCAGGAACCGGCGACGCTCGACTACCTGCTGTCTGGTTCCTTTGCCC
>NW_021261069.1:0-1438 GCF_002162155.2 Triticum dicoccoides
CGGAGTGTTGGCCGACTAAAAGGCGACATGTTCAACAGTTAGGTATGGCGGAGATGCGTATGTTGAGATGGATGTGTGGCCACACGAGGAAGGATCGAGTCCGGAATGATGATATACGAGATAGAGTTGGGGTAGCACCAATTGAGGAGAAGCTTGTCCAACATCGTTTGAGATGGTTTGGGCATATTCAGCGCAGGCCTCCAGAAGCTCCAGTGCATAGCGGACGGCTAAAGCGTGCGGAGAATGTCAAGAGAGGGCGGGGTCGACCGATTTTGACATGGGAGGAGTCCGTTAAGAGAGACCTGAAGGATTGGAGTATCGACAAAGAGCTAGCTATGGACAGGGGTGCGTGGAAGCTTGCTATCCATGTGCCAGAGCCATGAGTTGGTTGCGAGATCTTATGGGTTTCACCTCTAGCCTACCCCAACTTGTTTAGGACTAAAGGCTTTGTTGTTGTTGTTGTTGTTGTAATCACTATTCAAAAATAAAAGAAAACTAAAATAGTAAAAAGAATAAATGTAAAGCAGAAAACAAAACACAAAACAAAGGAAAATAAAATAAAAGGCCTCCCCACTCCCCCTGGGCCTCAGCCCATACCACCCCAAGCGGCCAGCTCACTCCCCCCTCGCGGTCGTCTTCTGTTCGACTGACCGAGGGGCTTGCCCCAGCCGGACCACCACGCCGGCGACGCCCCGGCGAGGGGCTAAGGCAGGCCCCCCCCTCTCGGCCTCATAAGCCCCACTCCCCCCCCACGCGTAGATATTTTCCCTCGCCCCCTCTCTCCCTCGTCACACTCCCTCGTGCCCAGATCCGCCATCGACGAACGCTGTCGTCGCCACCATCCGTCTCCACCATGACAACCGGCAACCACCGTGCCCGTTCGTCGAGTCCGCGTGCTTCTCCGCCATCTACTACGCCGACGCCGGCGCCACCGCACCGAGCGCCGCCCCGTGGGCGCCTGAAGCCGCGTCGTCGTTGCCACGCTCATCCCTATCGCCTCGTCGTCCCCGGCTCCCTCACGCTTCACCGCCACTCTTCCCATCAACGAAGGGTGAGCCCCTCGCCGTATCCCCTTTTCCCCTGCCGTCCTTCATCACCGTGGCCGCGCCCGTGGCCGCGTGCTACGCGCGAGCTCGCGCGCCCCGCATCGCAGTCCCTATGCGCCCTTGCACACCGTCGCGACCGTAGACCTCCGCCGCCCAACCAGAAGCCATCGTCCGCCATGGCCACGAGCTCTTCGTAGTCGTGCTTTTTTTCCCCGCGTCTCTGGCCGCCCCAGTTCCCCCCTCGTGCGTGCACATCTGCCCGGGGTCGGGCCCCTGCTCTGCGTGCTTGCCCTGCTGCTGCTTCGCCAGCGGCTGCGCCGCAGCCTCGCGCTCGGCCACGCCCGTGCCGCCCAAGCTCCGGCCGTTGGCCGCGGTCCGCGCCTGCGCCACGG
>NW_021261070.1:0-1752 GCF_002162155.2 Triticum dicoccoides
ATTTTGATGCCTAATATATAAGCAGCTTCTCCAAGGTCCTTCATTGAAAAACTTTTATTCAAGTAGGCCTTGATGCTGTCCAAGAGTTCTATATCATTTCCCATCAAAAGTATGTCATCTACATATAATATGAGAAATGCTACAGAGCTCCCACTCACTTTCTTGTAAACGCAGGCTTCTCCATAAGTCTGTGTAAACCCAAACGCTTTGATCATCTCATCAAAGCGAATGTTCCAACTCCGAGATGCTTGCACCAGCCCATAAATCGAGCGTTGGAGCTTGCACACTTTGTCAGCATTCTTAGGATCGACAAAACCTTCCGGCTGCATCATATACAATTCTTCCTTAAGGAAACCATTAAGGAATGCGGTTTTGACGTCCATTTGCCATATTTCGTAATCATAGAATGCGGCAATTGCTAACATGATTCGGACGGACTTCAGCTTCGCTACCGGTGAGAAAGTCTCATCGTACTCAACCCCTTGAACTTGTCGATAACCCTTAGCGACAAGCCGAGCTTTATAGATGGTCACATTACCATCCGCGTCTGTCTTCTTCTTAAAGATCCATTTATTTTCTATGGCTCGCCGCTCAACGGGCAAGTCAGTCAAAGTCCATACTTTGTTTTCATACATGGATCCTATCTCGGATTTCATGGCTTCTAGCCATTTGTCGGAATTCGGGCCCGCCATTGCTTCTTCATAGTTCGAAGGTTCACCGTTGTCTAACAACATGATTTCCAAGACAGGGTTGCCGTACCACTCTGGTGCGGAACGTGTCCTTGTGGACCTTCGAATTTCAGTAGGGGCTTGATCAGAAGTATCTTGATCATTGTCATTAACTTCCTCTCTAGTCGGTGCAGGCACCTCAGGAACATTTTCTTGAGTTGCGCCATTTTCC
The DNA here is from genome assembly GCF_002162155.2 of Triticum dicoccoides. Lineage (NCBI taxonomy): Eukaryota > Viridiplantae > Streptophyta > Magnoliopsida > Poales > Poaceae > Triticum > Triticum dicoccoides. The sequence goes on from NW_021261070.1 coordinate 901, forward strand.
AGTTCAAGAGGTAATACTTCATCAAGCTCTACTTTCGTCCCACTTACTTCTTTCGAGAGAAACTCTTTCTCCAGAAAGGACCCATTCTTGGCAACAAAGATCTTGCCTTCGGATCTGAGGTAGAAGGTGTACCCAATAGTTTCTTTTGGGTATCCTATGAAGACACATTTTTCCGACTTGGGTTCGAGCTTTTCAGGTTGAAGTTTCTTGACATAAGCATCGCATCCCCAAACTTTTAGAAACGGCAGCTTAGGTTTCTTCCCAAACCATAATTCATACGGTGTCGTCTCAACGGATTTCGACGGAGCCCTATTTAAAGTGAATGCGGCAGTCTCTAAAGCATAGCCCCAAAAAGAAAGCGGTAAATTGGTAAGAGACATCATAGATCGCACCATATCTAACAGAGTGCGATTACGACGTTCGGACACACCATTACGCTGAGGTGTTCTAGGCGGCGTGAGTTGTGAAACTATTCCACATTTTCTTAAGTGTGCCCCAAACTCGTGACTCAAGTATTCTCCTCCACGATCTGATCGTAGAAACTTGATTTTCCTGTCACGTTGATTTTCAACCTCACTCTGAAATTCCTTGAACTTTTCAAAGGTTTCAGACTTGTGTTTCATTAAGTAGATATACCCATACCTACTTAAATCATCAGTGAGGGTGAGAACATAACGATAGCCACCACGAGCCTCAACACTCATTGGACCGCACACATCAGTATGTATGATTTCCAATAAGTCGGTTGCTCGCTCCATTGTTCCTGAGAACGGAGTCTTGGTCATTTTACCCATAAGGCATGGTTCGCATGTGTCAAATGATTCATAATCAAGAGACTCTAAAAGTCCATCA
>NW_021261071.1:0-1144 GCF_002162155.2 Triticum dicoccoides
GTCATAGGCATCGATGAACGAACGCACGCATACTCTTGACTATCAATTGATAGACGAGGGTCAGAATGCAACTAAAGAGAACAACTCAAAGGAACATATAACTTTCTGAGTTGTGGATGCATAGATTAGTATGTCGAACCAAGTTCAACATATTTCTTCCGGATAACCCATGCAGAAAGGTAGAACTGGCAGAGTCACGATTTATGAATGGAGAACTCCTCAAGAGTACTCTAATTGTGATTTTTTTTTATCCAATAAACATCTGCCATAAGTAGTTCATGGTATTTGGAAGAAGAAGATACCACGGACTTCAAGGACTATCGCAAAGGTTACTAATATCCTAAAGGCACTAGCAATTACTATCAACATGAAGTAGGTAGAGTGAATCTCGGGTTCAGAACCCAGGAGTAGAATACCTACTACTAAGTAGCATCACGGGATGCTTTCGAGACTGATGGCCAGAATCATCACACTGGGAATACAAAACGTTGCTAGGTTACTAGGTGACTCCCTAAATACCTAGGGTCATAATAGTAACTCCAACATAAATGTCAAGGCAACAGAGTACCTCAACTCACTGATTAGTGTGGTTAATCTGGCCCAAAGGAACATTGAAACGGAAGGAAAGAATCTGCAAGTGCATCAGACTGTTTAGAAACCTGGAATGACTCGGACAGCATAACAGCTGTAAATGCTCAGAAAAGATTTGAGACATTCACAAAAATGGTGGCATAACCACTCAGAAGCACAATATCAAGGTTTCGAGATCAACAATTAACATACAGAAGTAGTAAGAACTGAACTGAGACTTAAATCCAACAATCTATAAGTCTACGGATTAGTAACACGTGATCCTGATAGAAAGAAAAGATAGCCTAGTTCTTAATCCCCGCAGGAAAGATAAGATGACTCAGATCAGAAGGCATAAGGTATAAGGAGTAAAAAAGAGCCTTACGTTCCATCCCACAATCAATTCCCTTATATAACTAAAGAATTTCTAGACTCAACTTCGACCAGTTTGGCTTAGTAATCCTACAGGCAGTCAGGCTCTGATACCAACGCTGTCAGGACCCCGACTCAATGCCACATCGATCTAGCATGTAACACCTCATATCACTTTGCGGCCTCACGCACGGTATTCCCA
>NW_021261072.1:0-910 GCF_002162155.2 Triticum dicoccoides
CCCCCAGGGCCCCCGTCCCGGCTAACCCTGTAGCGTTTGACCACGGGATCTAGCCATTTGACTTTGCACGGACGGGCTTTGACCAGTGGACCTCTCCACCCGGTTGTGTTAGGTCGGCCCAGAGGAACACTTTGGAGCAACATCCGGGCCAAACCCACAGCTACATCCACTCCGTGTAGACCCGACGCGTCCGTTTCCCCCCTCCAGGTGCCGGCGGCGGCGGCGTCCGTGAGGGGGGGGGCACACCCCGGAGACGCGTGCTGGGCGTTTGCAACCGTCTCAACACTTCTAGATTTGTGAGAGGCCGCGTACGCAAGATTTGACGGTATGCTAGCCCCCGGAGGCCGCCGGCCACAATCGTAGACGTGCGAAGAGCAATCCGCGTAGAGGGAAGTGTTCAGATACTTCTCCATCACAAAAAAATTATGAAAAATTACCATCAGTCCTATAGCACATGTGCCCACGTTGTGTAAAAAACTCATGATTTTATCGCGCTCCAAGTATTTAATAATATTCACGCTGCATCGTTACCGTAGAACGTCTACTACCGTTTCATTGCCGTCCGTGAGGGGGGCCACAACCCGGAGACGCGTGCCGCCTCTTCGGACATGCCACAACACCACCCCGCATGTATGACGGCCCGGTACGACGCTCCGGTGGAATTGCTACCCCCCAGGGCCCCCGTCCCGGCTAACCCTGTAGCGTTTGACCACGGGATCTAGCCCTTTGACTTTGCACGGACGGGCTTTGACCAGTGGACCTCTCCACCCGGTTGTGTTAGGTCGGCCCAGAGGAACACTTTGGAGCAACATCCGGGCCAAACCCACAGCTACATCCACTCCGTGTAGACCCGACGCGTCCGTTTCCCCCCCTCCAGGTGCCGGCGGCGGCGGCGTCCGTGAGGGGGGGG
>NW_021261073.1:0-1362 GCF_002162155.2 Triticum dicoccoides
ACCTGATTGACCACTAAATCCGAGTCGCCATAGACCATCAGGCGACGGACGCCGAGTGAAATGGCCATGCGCAACCCATATAAGAGGGCCTCATATTCTGCCTCATTGTTGGAGGAATCAAAGTGAATCTGGAGCACATATCTGAGCTTATCTCCTCTGGGGGAAACCAGGACAACCCCAGCACCGGAACCATTCAACATCTTAGAGCCATCAAAAAACATGGTCCAATGCTCCGAGTGAACTTCAGTCGGCTGCTGCTGTTCAATCCACTCGGCAAGGAAATCTGCTATTGCCTGGGACTTAATGGCTTTCTTTGCCTCAAACTTGATATCAAGGGGAAGAAGTTCAATCGCCCATTTGGCCACTCGACCAGTTGCATCTCTGTTGTGCAAAATCTCTGATAGTGGAGCGTCGCTGACGACTGTGATGGAATGATCAGAGAAATAATGAGAAACCTTCTTTGTGGTCATGTATATTCCATACACAAGCTTCTGATAATGAGGATATCTCTGCTTGGATGGAGTCAAGACTTCAGACAAATAATACACTGGGCGCTGAACTTTGAGAGCTTTTCCTTCTTCTTCCCGCTCGACCGTTAGCACAGTACTGACGACTTGTCCTGTGGCTGCGATATAGAGCAACAGAGGCTCTTTGCTGATTGGAGCAGCAAGCACCGGCTGGGTGGAGAGCAGAGTTTTGAGCTCGGCAAACGCTGCATCAGCTTCTGGAGTCCACTCGAACTTGTCCGTCTTCTTCATCAGTCGGTAAAGAGGCAATGCCTTTTCACCGAGTCGTGAGATGAATCGACTTAATGCGGCCAAGCATCCAGTAACTCCAAATGTTTTCTGGGTTAGCGTCGATTCCCCGTTCGGAAACGAGAATAGTGCCAATCTTTTCTGGGTTAGCGTCGATTCCCCGTTCGGAAACGAGAAAACCGAGTAACTTGCCACCAGGAACTCCAAATGTGCACTTTGATGGATTGAGCTTGATATCATATCTTCTGAGGTTGGCAAATGTTTCGGCGAGATCAACGAGCAGGTCGGAACCTTTTCGTGATTTGACAACAATATCATCCATATATGCTTCCACATTCCGACTGATTTGAGTGAGTAGACACTTCTGAATCATTCGCATAAATGTGGCTCCGGCATTCTTGAGGCCAAATGGCATGGTGATATAGCAGAAGCACCCGAATGGAGTGATGAAAGCTGTTTTTACCTCATCGGGTCCGTACAGACGGATCTGGTGGTACCCGGAGTAGGCATCTAAAAAGGATAGCCTCTCGCATCCCGCGGTCGAGTCAACAATTTGATCTATGCGAGGGAGAGGAAAATGATCTTTCGGGCAGGCCCGGTTGATGTG
>NW_021261074.1:0-1329 GCF_002162155.2 Triticum dicoccoides
AGCTTCCATCATAACCTCGGCTAGTGAAGGAGGATGAGGCAGATTTGCATCCCTGACTTCACTGCCTTCGGCCTGCTCTTGAGGAGCAGGGTTAGCGCGCGTGTTGACCATCCTAGGTAAACAAGACAATGATTTAGTCAGGATGATAAAATTCCAACATAGGATACAAAATGTAAGGAATAACTCGGAATGCAAGATGATCATCCGTATGACATGGTAGATACAGAAACTGCTTCTTTTATTCCATCGTCATACACACCATACAGGGTTTAGTACAAGACCAAACAAAGTACTATTACGGTGAAAAGAGGATTACATCTCATCGGAGGCATTCCAAGCTCCTATACATTATTTTTCTACACCTCCGGAAAGAGTACAAACTAGGTCATATCCCACGATCACGCGGGACGATAGACGACACAGCTAGAGCAAACTAGCGATACTACCACTAGCTCAGACCGATCCGTAGTAGTCTTCGTAGAAGTCACCTCCATAGCCTGGAAGCTCAACATGATCATCCGGAAACAGACGATCTCGCGGAGCTTGTGGACCATAGGGGCTAGGATGAGGTCTTGGACCAACAGACGGTGGCCTGCGGGGACCGCGAGGTGGGGTGATGCCTCCTACATCACGCCAACCCATCACGTCTGGCAGAGCAAATCTCACAGGATATAGATCGCGCATATCTGAATATCCAGCTTGCACCGCCGGTGCGAACCGAGTCAATGTGGCCCAGTGGTCAGCACGGGTATTGAAGAGCTCTAGCCTCAAGGCCCGATTTTCACGGTCCTTATCCTCGAGCATCTCAGCAGTGGTGCGAGTCCGTGAATCCTCCTGGGTGGGGTCAGCATAGATAGCCTGGAGATACCCTTGTGCTCCCGGAAGTGATCCTGGCATATACCGGAAATCAGAGTCCCGAAATAGACCAGACCTGACTCGCATGATGGTCATCATAGAGTAGGCGGCATCCTGCACAGCCATCTCAATAGTAACCCCGAGTCCATAGGAGCAGTGAAGGGGCTCGGTGGATCCAGGATAAGATGGAAATATCCTGACAGTGCAGAGATACTGGCTTTGATTGAAGTCCCGAAATTGCTCTTCGACCGTGTACTCAGGATACCAGCGGTATCCAGCCTCAGTCATTACCCTGACCAACTTGGCAGTATGGCCGGGTACATCTAGGCATCGAGTCAGGCGAACCACTTGATTGAGGTCGCGAGTGGCCATCTGAAAGCACAATCATAATGCAAAGGCATTAGAATTTCTAGCAAAATTTCGGCAGCATAACAGCTGTAAATGCTCAAGAAGGATTTTGAGACATTTGACAAA
>NW_021261075.1:0-1047 GCF_002162155.2 Triticum dicoccoides
TGTTTTCCATTCATCTCCCAATTTCATACGAATTTGGTGGTAGCCACTACGCAAATCAACTTTGGAGAATATTGTAGAACCACTCAATTCATCAAGCATATCATCTAGCCTAGGAATAGGATGACGATAACGAATAGTAATATTATTAATGCCTCTACAATCAACACACATACGTGATGTACCATCCTTTTTCGGCACTAGAATAATAGGAACAGCACAAGGACTAAGGGATTCGCGTATATAACCTTTGTCGAGAAGCTCTTGTACTTGGCGCATAATCTCCTTCGTCTCCTCTAGATTGGTACGGTATGGTGCACGGTTTGGCAGTGAAGCACCGGGAATTAAGTCAATCTGATGCTCAATCCCTCGAATAGGCGGTAATCCCGGTGGCACGTCTTGTGGAAAGACGTCAGCGAACTCCTGCAAAATGTTAGTGACAGCAGGAGGCAAAGAGGAAGGCACGCCCTCGAATGAAAATAATGCCTCTTTGCACACAAAAGCATAGCAAACAGATTTGCCGAAATCTAGCTCATCAATATCAGATTTGGTGGCAAATAAACATGCACTTTTCAATTTAATTTCAGAAGCAACACTAGATGGTTTATTGTTAGGCTTCATTTGTTGCTCAAATTCTTTTGCCACAATCTGATTTTCACTCTTATTCGTCTCCTGTTTTGCTTTATTAGCTCTATTAATATCATCTTTCAAAATGGAATCAGGAGTCATAGGAAGCAAAGTAATATTTTTATCGTTATGAACAAGAGTATAGTGATTGTTTCTACCATGGTGTACAGAATTTTTATCAAATTGCCATGGTCTACCAAGTAATAAGGAACATGCTTGCATAGGTACCACATCACAATCAACATAATCAGCATATGTAGAGATACTAAAATGCACACGAACAGTACGTGTTACCTTAACCTTGCCGCTGTTGTTGAACCATTGGATGTAGTAAGGATGTGGATGTGGTCTTGTGGTGAGAGAAAGCTTCTCCACCATCTCCATGCTAGCCAAGTTGTTGCAGCTCCCTCCGTCTATTATGAC
>NW_021261076.1:0-1082 GCF_002162155.2 Triticum dicoccoides
CGATGCCGGAAGCACGGTCAGCCTGACCACGAAGGTCTATTCCTGCAAGCAATCGAAGAACGAGCAAGAATATGATAAAGCAATCTGAATATTGCAAATATATATGAGGTATTGATAATGGTGGGGATCCGTAAGCGGTCTTGGTCTGGTCGTTGGACACAAACGAAGTACACGAAGTTGCGTTGGCTAACTTTTAACTAAACAAATCCCCAGGAAAAGCTACTAGATGGATCTACTTATATAGGAGCAAGGGGTGGCGGCCAAGGAGGTGGGAGGACATCCCAAGGCAGCCTAAAACTAACCCTAGGTTGTACAAGGCTCATGGGCCCAAGTGGAGGTGATGTAACACCTTTGGACTTGTAGTTTGACTCGGATTCTGCTGCAACATCAGATTGTTTCGTCCACAACTCAACGCTCCAGACGAATTTGAAGGTGATTCCAATTGGGTTGGAAAGTGCACGAATCTAGTTTCCAACAGAAAAAGAATCACCCAATTCGTAGTCCGTATGAAAAACTTGTGTGCGTTTTGAGTCAGGTATGTCTGTGCAGTCCGAATCTGAATCCAGAACGTGAGAGACTTGGACTCTATCTTCTCTTGGGCCAAAAGTGACGTGAGAGAACTTTTTGGACAGCAAATAAACATCTCTTTCTTCCTTATCTTCATATGTGGATTGTACAAATGTCCCATACACCTGCAATTAGACAAAACACAAAAGTGTGTGAAGTATTTTTGTTCTGGATAACATAAATAGATTATTGAATAGTTTGCACTAGAAATCACCTGACAAATATGCATATATGCAATATTTTTGGTCATATCCAAGGTAGTCATGTCCTCATCACCTCGCCACCAACCAGGGAGCAGCGTCGCCGCGCACCGAGCCACCGGCCCTCCCAAGCCCAAATGGAGCCCGAAAGGGCCCAGATCTGGGCCGCTCAGGCGCCGCCGACCACCAGCACCGCCACGCCGTCCCGCGACCAACGGCTGCGCCGCCGCACCGAGAACCCCGAGGCCCGCCACCGAGCCGCACCGCTGCTGGCCGAGATACACCGCCGCCCTCAGGAGGCCCCCGCGCCTCCCC
>NW_021261077.1:0-1219 GCF_002162155.2 Triticum dicoccoides
TCATCGATCCGTGGGACAACCTCCGTGTGTGCACAGATATGCCGACGGCCTTGCCGTCGGCATACGTGTATTTTACTTTATTTTTTATTTTTACTTTGTTTTGTTAATTTTACTTTATTTTAGTTTTTGTTTTTGCATAAGATAATTATGCCTTATCTAAAAAAACATACCCGATGGTATATCGATTGCCCCCCATTACGAACGTCGCTATCGCCGTGTCACGGAGGGGGGAAACGGTCGACACGGAAGGAATTCTGGTTGGTGGGGGGATTCAGGGTGTGTAGCTATGTCACCGAAACATCGCACGGGTCCCGATGCATATGTGAAAGTGTTCATGCATGCGTAGACGCCCGTCTTGGGGCTCCGGGGTGTGCCCCCCCCTCACGGACGGCGCTGCCGCCGGCACCTAGAGGGGGGAAACGGACGCGTCGGGTCTACACGGAGGGGATCTTGCTATGGGTCTAGCCCAGATGTTGCTCCAAAGTGTTCCTATGGGCTGACCTAACACAACCGGGTGGGGAGGTCCACTGGTCAAAGCCCGTCTGTGCAAAGTCAAAGGGCTAGATCCCGTGGTCAAACGCTACAGGGTTAGGCGGGACGGGGGCACTGGTGTTGGGGAACGTAGTAATTTCAAAAAAAAATTCCTACGCACACGCAAGATCATGGTGATGCATAGCAACGAGAGGGGAGAGTGTGATCTACGTACCCTTGTAGACCGACAGTGGAAGCGTTAGCACAACGCGGTTGATGTAGTCGTACGTCTTCACGGCCCGACCGATCAAGCACCGAAACTACGGCACCTCCGATTTTTAGCACACGTTCAGCTCAATGACGATCCCCGGACTCCGATCCAGCAAAGTGCCGGGGAAGAGTTCCGTCAGCACGACGGCGTGGTGACGATCTTGATGTACTACTGTCGCAGGGCTTCGCCTAAGCACCGCTATAATATTATCTAGGGCTATGGTGGAAGGGGGCACCGCACACGGCTAAGAATATGATCACGTGGATCAACTTGTGTCTAGAGGTGCCCCCCTGCCCCCGTATATAAAGGATCAAGGGGAGGAGGCCGGCCGGCCCTCTATGGCGCGCCAAGGAGGAGTCCTCCTCCTAGTAGGAGTAGGACTCCTACTAGGAGGGGGAAAGAAGTGGGGAGGGAGAGGGAAAGGGGGGCGCCGCCCCCCCTCTCCTAGTCCAATTCGGACCAGGGGGAGGAGGCGCG
>NW_021261078.1:0-594 GCF_002162155.2 Triticum dicoccoides
GCCGTCGCCGACCCCCCGCACCCCGCGCACCGTCTTATAAAAAAAATAAGTATCAAACAGCTTTTTAAATGCTACTGTCTTATAAAAAAATATTACTGTTATTATTTAAACAAGTTTGAACATATTTAAACACAAATAAGTATGAAACAGCTTTTTAAATGCTAAAAAATATTTGTGGAGCCTGGGAGTCGAACCCAGGACCTCCTAGTGTGAGAACTGGCTGCTGACCAGTCGAGCTAGTAGAGGGGACTTGATGTGCATCAGTTCTGGTGGTACATAACCTGTTGGCTCGAGTTGAAATAAAAAAAACACTAATGGCGCACCACAGTGAGGTGCGCCATTAGTATGGATATGCTAATGGCGCACCACGGTGAGGTGCGCCATTAGTATTGTGCCCGATCCCCCCTTCCCTCTCCCCCTTCGCCCGATCCCCCCTTCCCTCTCCCCCTCGCCAGTTCCCTCTCCCTCTCGATCCACCGCCGCCGCCGCCGCTGCCCTGACCCACTGCTCGCCCTCGCCCTCGCCCTCTCCCTCCCTCGCCCTCTCCTCGCCTTCCCTCTCCCTCGCCCTCTCCCTCGCCCTAGATCCCCTTCC
>NW_021261079.1:0-570 GCF_002162155.2 Triticum dicoccoides
TTAATTTTCTTACTAAAATATATAAAGTAGCTATATATAGTAATATTTTAATTAGATCATCAAATCTCATATACCTAAATTTTCTTACTAAAAATAAACTAGTACTAATTCAACTAGCTAGTTCAACTAAGCATTTACTAAAAATAAACTAGTTATATTAATTCAACTAGTTCAAATAATCTCATATACCTAATTAATTAATATCTAGCTAATTCATCTAACAATTGACATTAATATTTAACTTCTCTATCTAATTCATCTAACAATTGACATTAATATTTAACTTCTCTATCTAATTCAACTAACATTAACATTCTAACATTCTTATCTAGGTAATTCATCTAATTAACAATTTGACATGCATTAATCTAAACACAGAAAACAGAAAATAAGTAAAAAAATGTGGCGTATGTGTGCGTGTTTGTGTGTGTGTATGTATGTGTGTGTACGTACGAGCGGGGGCGGCGGCGTACGGGCGGCAACGCGAGACGGCGACGACGGGGACAGCGCGACGGGGGCGGCGGCGTACGGGCGGCGGCGCGAGACGACAACGACGGGGACGACGTGACT
>NW_021261080.1:0-1235 GCF_002162155.2 Triticum dicoccoides
GTATCCCTTTATGCTATCCAGAAATTCTATATCATTTCCAATCAGTAATATGTCATCCACATATAATATCAGAAATGCTACAGAGCTCCCACTCACTTTCTTGTAAATACAGGCTTCTCCAAAAGTCTGTATAAAACCAAATGCTTTGATCACACTATCAAAATGTTTATTCCAACTCCGAGAGGCTTGCACCAGTCCATAAATGGATCGCTGGAGCTTGCACACTTTGTTAGCTCCCTTTGGATCGACAAAACCTTCTGGTTGCATCATATACAACTCTTCTTCCAGGAATCCATTCAGGAATGCAGTTTTGACATCCATTTGCCAAATTTCATAATCATAAAATGCGGCAATTGCTAACATGATTCGGACGGACTTAAGCATCGCTACGGGTGAGAAGGTCTCATCGTAGTCAATTCCTTGAACTTGCCGAAAACCTTTTGCGACAAGTCGAGCTTTGTAGACAGTAACATTACCATCAGCGTCAGTCTTCTTCTTAAAGATCCATTTATTCTCAATCGCTTGCCGATCATCGGGCAAGTCAACCAAAGTCCATACTTTGTTCTCTTACATGGATCCCATCTCAGATTTCATGGCTTCTAGCCACTTTGCGGAATCTGGGCTCACCATCGCTTCTTCATAGTTCGTAGGTTCATCATGATCTAGTAGCATGACCTCCAGAACAGGATTACCGTACCACTCTGGTGCGGATCTTACTCTGGTTGATCTACGAAGTTCAGTAGTATCTTGATCTGAAGTTTCATGATCATTATCATTGGCTTCCTCACTAACTGGTGTAGGTGTCACTGAAACATTTTTCTGTGATGAACTACTTTCCAGTAAGGGAGCAGGTACAGTTACCTCGTCAAGTTCTACTTTCCTCCCACTCACTTCTTTCGAGAGAAACTCCTTCTCTAGAAATGATCCATTCTTAGCAACAAATGTTTTGCCTTCGGATCTGTGATAGAAGGTGTACCCAACAGTTTCCTTTGGGTATCCTATGAATACACATTTCTCCGATTTGGGTTCGAGCTTATCAGGTTGAAGCTTTTTCACATAAGCATCGCAGCCCCAAACTTTAAGAAACGACAACTTTGGTTTCTTGCCAAACCATAGTTCATAAGGCGTCGTCTCAACGGATTTTGATGGTGCCCTATTTAACGTGAATGCGGCCGTCTCTAAAGCATATCCCCAAAATGATAGCGGTAAATCTGTAAGAGACATCATAGATCGCA
>NW_021261081.1:0-892 GCF_002162155.2 Triticum dicoccoides
GTAGACTGAAGTCCTCCAAGTAGCATCTCCAAGTAGTATCTCCAAGTATCATCTCCAAGTAGCATCGCATAGCATAATCCTACCCGGCGATCCCCTCCTCGTATCCCTGAGAGAGAGCGACCACCGGTTGTATCTGGCACTTGGAAGGGTGTGTTTTATTAAGTATCCGGTTCTAGTTGTCATAAGGTCAAGGTACAACTCCAAGTCGTCCTGTTACCGAAGATCACGGCTATTCGAATAGATTAACTTCCCTGCAGGGGTGCACCACATTACCCAACACGCTCGATCCCATTTGGCCGGACACACTTTCCTGGGTCATGCCCGGCCTCGGAAGATCAACACGTCGCAGCCCCACCTAGGCAAAACAGAGAGGCCAGCACGCCGGTCTAAACCTAAGCGCGCAGGGGTCTGGGCCCATCGCCCTGAGCACACCTGCACGTTGCGTGGGCGGCCGGAAGTAGACCTAGCCTAGTGGCGTTCCGGTCCAATCCGGCGCGCGCCGCTCCGTCGCTGACGTCTGAAGTGCTTCGGCTGATACCACGACGTCGGGATACCCATAACTACTCCCACGTAGATGGTTAGTGCGTATAGGCTCGTAGCCGACTCAGATCAAATACCAAGATCTCGTTAAGCGTGTTAAGTATCCGCGAACGCCGAACAGGGCCAGGCCCACCTGTCTCCTAGGTGGTCTCAACCTGCCCTGTCGCTCCGCCACAAAGTAACAGTCGAGGGCCGTCGGGAACCCAGGCCCACCTCTACCGGGATGGAGCCACCTGTCCTTTCAGCCCCCTCGTCAGAATCACTTGCGGGTACTCAATGAGCTGACCCGACTTTAGTCACCATCTGTATAGTATGTATGTATGTATAGTATATACCCGTGATCACCTCCCGA
>NW_021261082.1:0-1254 GCF_002162155.2 Triticum dicoccoides
ATCTTGTTTAATGCGAGACGGTTATTCATTTAAATCAGAGAATAATGGTTGTTCTATTTATATGAGTAATATCTTTTATGGTTATGCACCCTTGAAGAGTGGTCTATTCTTACTAAATCTCGATAGTAGTAATACACATATTCATAATGTTGAAACCAAAAGATGCAGAGTTGATAATGAAAGTGCAACTTATTTGTGGCACTGTCGTTTAGGTCATATCGGTGTAAAACGCATGAAGAAACTCCATACTAATGGACTTTTGGAACCACTTGATTATGAATCACTTGGTACTTGCGAACCGTGCCTCATGGGCAAGATGACTAAAACACCGTTCTCCGGTACTATGGAGAGAGCAACAGATTTGTTGGAAATCATACATACCGATGTATGTGGCCCGATGAATATTGAGGCTCGTGGCGGATATCGTTATTTTCTCACCTTCATAGATGATTTGAGCAGATATGGATATATCTACTTAATGAAGCATAAGTCTGAAACATTTGAAAAGTTCAAAGAATTTCAGAGTGAAGTTGAAAATCATCGTAACAAGAAAATAAAGTTTCTACGATCTGATCGTGGAGGAGAATATTTGAGTTACGAGTTTGGTGTACATTTGAAAAATTCTGGAATAGTTTCGCAACTCACGCCACCCGGAACACCACAGCGTAATGGTGTGTCCGAACGTCGTAATCGTACTTTACTAGATATGGTGCGATCTATGATGTCTCTTACTGATTTACCGCTATCGCTTTGGGGATATGCTTTAGAGACGGCCGCATTCACGTTAAATAGGGCACCATCAAAATCCGTTGAGACGACGCCTTATGAACTGTGGTTTGGCAAGAAACCAAAGTTGTCGTTTCTTAAAGTTTGGGGCTGCGATGCTTATGTGAAAAAGCTTCAACCTGATAAGCTCGAACCCAAATCGGAGAAATGTGTATTCATAGGATACCCAAAGGAAATTGTTGGGTACACCTTCTATCACAGATCCGAAGGCAAAACATTTGTTGCTAAGAATGGATCATTTCTAGAGAAGGAGTTTCTCTCGAAAGAAGTGAGTGGGAGGAAAGTAGAACTTGACGAGGTAACTGTACCTGCTCCCTTACTGGAAAGTAGTTCATCACAGAAAACTGTTTCAGTGACACCTACACCAGTTAGTGAGGAAGCCAATGATAATGATCATGAAACTTCAGATCAAGATACTACTGAACCACGTAGATCAACCAGAGTAAGATCCGCGCCAGAGTGGTACGG
>NW_021261083.1:0-993 GCF_002162155.2 Triticum dicoccoides
CAGCGGATGAAGGTTAAACATAGCAAAGATGTCATCAAACCGCAGGACGATCGTACCCCCGATGTCGCCATCCACAAAGCCCTTGCCCTCTGGCACCTTGGCCACGAAAACCGGGTATGCCACATCCTTCTCTCTGAGACGCCGCTTCTCCAAAGAAAGAACACTGTCGTGCAGACTCCGCATAGCACCGGTTGCAGCATTGAGCATATTTGGTGGTAGCATCGCCCTACCCGCCACATGCACCCTCCTCGAGATATCCTGCGGTGAAGGTGGCCCGTCCTGAGCACGGATCGTACTCGGTGCCGGCTGGCTCGCACCCTTCTTAGTCTTTCTTTTGCGTGCCTTCTTCTTCTCCTGTAATGGGACCGAGTTCTGCTCACAGATCGCCTTCTTGAGTGTGTTGGGGCTGATAATATTTCGCACCTCGCCTATCTGAGGCTCGGTGAAGTCGGCAGCTAGAGGCGTCTCCTGAGAGCTGAACGCCAGACGGCGCCTGTTGCAACTTGGCTTCTCCGCGGTACGAGCTAGATCTCACACGTCTTTTGTTGGGTTTGGTTCTTGAGAAGGAGGCCCCATGAAGTCGCCATCGTACCCATGCTCGGCAAAGTACTGATCGACGTTGCCAAATGTATCATCGTCGTCGTCGTCGTCGTTCTGATCCTGTGCCATATGCATGTTTGGATCCAGTGGCATAGGGATGTCCGGCACCGTTACGGCGGTCTTGCCATGGGGCCGACTTGGCGCCGGCACGACTGGCGGTGTTGTCTTTGGGGTGGTGTCCCCCGCCCCCAAACGAATCTGGCTCTTCGGCCAAAGCAGGGGCCAGCTCAGGCAGGCGCTGAGGGTCATCACGTCATCATCGTCGGCCCCGACGGGTCGAATCGGAGGTAACAAGTCGTCGCAGCCTGGCAGCACCCGAACCAGTTGAACCCTAAACAAGTTGGGTGGCATCTGGGTACCGTGGAACAAGGGGTTGCCCGGTTGAACGATTTT
>NW_021261084.1:0-1145 GCF_002162155.2 Triticum dicoccoides
GCGTTAAGAATACAGTACCTGGGTTCGAAGTTGCTGCGTCCTCCATCTCATGGTCATCAGCCCGGGCTGAGGTTTCAGAAGTAGCAGCACTGCAACTCCAAAGGATCAGTCGACTAACTTCAGCGTCGACCAGAGACAAAGTTCACACAAAATAAGAAGACTCAAGCAGAACGATTACCCTGATATGGTGGGGATGGACACCTTCATCTTCGGCAGGAGCTTGGTCGGCTTCGACGAGGCCGCCCTGGGCTGCTTCGGCGCCTTTTCAGTCGGCACCGGAGAGGTGGTCCGAGGGCGTTTGGTCGACTGGGCAACGGTCACAACCCCCTTGCCACGTTCAGTCGAAGGGTCGTGGACAAGCTTCGACCGCCTTTCTGAACGCGGTGGTACGACCTCCTCCTCCTCTTCTTCCTCGTCCTCAACGTCATCTTCATCACCGTCGTCATCATCATCGTCGTCATCATCCTCTGCAATGTCCGAGTCCCATTCCTCCTCTCCCTGGATCTCGCCCCCACTCGCCTCGCCCTCCTCAGTCGGAGCTTGGGCCCCATTGGGCATCGAGTACAGCTCGGTGAGAGCCTAGCAGATATCAAGACAAGGATCAGTCGACCAGTCGGCAGGATAAACAGAAATGAATGCGACAAGAACACAGTGGAGAGCAGAGCCAACGTACCTTGTTTGGATCGCTGTTGTGGTCGAGTGGAGGAATCCTTCTAGCTCCGCGTGGGTTGTCCTTGTTTCCGGTAACGGCTACCATCCATCTTTCCAGAGTGACATCGTCGACTGCTTCTGGATGGACTCGAGTCTCGTCTTCGGTCCCACAGTACAACCACATGCAGTGGCTCCGGAACTGAAGGGGCTGGATGCGACGCCTAAGGAAGACCTCCAGGAGATCCATGCCCGTCACTCCCTCCCGAACCAACTGCACCACGCGCTCCATCAACATCTTCACGTCAGCTTTCTCCTCCGGGATCAACTTCAGAGAGGAGGGCTTGTTCACTCGGTCCATGGTAAACTGAGGGAGTCCACTCGACTGCCCCGGCGTCGACTGGTCTTGGCAGTAGAACCAGGTCGACTGCCAGCCTCTGACTGACTCGGGAAAGGTCATGGGCGGGAAGGTGCTCTTATTCCTCACCTGGATCCCC
>NW_021261085.1:0-1929 GCF_002162155.2 Triticum dicoccoides
GAAAGAGATTGTCCAGTTTGTACACGAAGTGCGTCCAGTTTTTGCCATGACCCTCTCTACTCTTTCGCACATGCTATGCGTGTGAAATGATGATACCATTCCAAGTTTCAACATTTTCATAGTTCATTTTGTAGTGATTTTCAATTTCACAGTCATTTAGCTCTCTAAACAATTAGGCAATTGACTGAAAAACAACAAATGTAGTCAGAACATGTTGGAAATTGATGACGTTGCTTTGAATGCCGCATACGGAACGCAAAAGAAGTCCGGAGTTCAAATAAGTTTAAGAAACATTGAAGTGCCCGTGTACCAGATGAGTTCTTGTCTGAAAGCCTCATACTCCGAAAGAGATTGTCCAGTTTGTACACGAAGTGCGTCCAGTTTTTGCCGTGACCCTCTCTACTCTTTCGCACATGCTATGCAGGTGAAATGATGATACCATTCCAAGTTTCAACATTTTCACAGTTCATTTTGTAGTGATTTTCAATTTCACAGTCATTTAGCTCTTTAAATAATTAGGTAAATGACTGAAAAACAACAAATGTAGTCAGAACATGTTAGAAATTGATGATGTTGCTTTGAATTGTGCATACTGAACGCAAAAGAAGTTGGGAGTTCAAATAAGTTTTAGAAACATTGAAGTGCCCATGTAACAGATGAGTTCTCGTCCGAAACCCTGATACTCTGAAAGAGATTGTCCAGTTTGTACATGAAGTGCGTCCAGTTTTTGCCGTGACCCTCTCTACTCTTTCACACATGCTATGCGGGTGAAATGATTATACCATTCCAAGTTTCAACATTTCCACAGTTCATATTGTAGTGATTTTCAATTTCACGGTCATTTAGCTCTCTAAACAATTAGGTAAATGACTGAAAACAGCATATGAGGGCAGAACATGTTGCAAATTGATAATGTCGCTTTGAATGCTGCATACTAAACACAAAAGAAGTCTGGAGTTCAAATAAGTTTAAAAAACATTGAAGTGCCCGTGTAACAGATGAGTTCTCGTCCGAAACCCTAATAATCCGAAAGAGATTGTCTAGTTTGTACACGAAGTGCATCCAGTTTTTGCCGTGACCCTCTCTACTCTTTCGCACATGCTATGCGGGTGAAATGATGATACCATGCCAAATTTCAACATTTTCACAGTTCATTTTGTACTGATTTTCAATTTCACGGTCATTTAGCTCTCTAAACAATTAGGTAAATGACTGAGAAACAACAAATAATGTCAGAACATGTTGGAAATTGATGACGTCGCTTTGAATGCCGCATACTGAACACAGAAGAAGTCCGGAGTTCAAATAAGTTTAAAAAACATTGAAGTGCCCAAGTAATAGATGAGTTCTCGTCCGAAAGCCTCATCCTCCGAAAGAGATTGTCCAGTTTGTACTTGAAGTGCGTCCAGTTTTTGCCGCGACCCTGTCTACTCTTTCGCACATGCTATGCGGGTGAAATGATGATACCATTCCAAGTTTCAACATTTTCACAGTTCATTTTGTAGTGATTTTCAATTTCACGGTCATTTAGCTCTGCAAACAATTAGGTAAATGACTGAAAACAGCAAATGTAGTCAGAACATGTTGGAAATTGATGACGTCGCTTTGAATGCTGCATACTAAACACAAAAGAAGTCGGGAGTTCAAATAAGTTTGAAAAACATTGAAGTGCCTGTGTAACAGATGAGTTCTCGTCCGAATCCCTGATTCTCCGAAAGAGATTGTCCAGTTTGTACATGAAGTGCGTCCAGTTTTTGCCGTGACCCTCTCTACTCTTTCACACATGCTACGCGGGTGAAATGATGATACCATGCCAAGTTTCAACATTTCACAGTTCATTTCATAGTGATTTTCAATTTCACGGTCATTTAGATCTCTAAACAACAAATGATGTCAGAACATGTTGGAAATTGATGACGTCGCTTTGAA
>NW_021261086.1:0-1032 GCF_002162155.2 Triticum dicoccoides
GAAGCCAAGTTGCAACAGGCGCCGTCTGGCGTTCAGCTCTCAGGAGACGCCTCCAGCTGCCGACTTCACCGAGCCTCAGATAGGCGAGGTGCGAAATATTATCAGCCCCAACACACTCAAGAAGGCGGTCTGTGAGCAAAACTCGGTCCCATTACAGGAGAAGAAGAAGGCACGCAAAAGAAAGAGTAAGAAGGGTGCGAGCCAGCCGGCACCGAGTACGATCCGTGCTCAGGACGGGCCACCTTCACCTAAGGATATCTCGAGGAGGGTGCATGTGGCGGGTAGGGCGATGCTACCACCAAATATGCTCAATGCTGCAACCGGTGCTATGCGGAGTCTGCACGACAGTGTTCTTTCTTTGGAGAAGCGGCGTCTCAGAGAGAAGGATGTGGCATACCCGGTTTTCGTGGCCAAGGTGCCAGAGGGCAAGGGCTTTCTGGATGGCGACATCGGGGGTACGATCGTCCTGCGGTTTGATGACATCTTTGCTATGTTTAACCTTCATTCGCTGCACTACACCTTCGTTCGGCTATTTTCGCTGAGTATGGAGATGCGGATCATTCGCGACAAGACCCCGGACATCGTGATAGTCGACCCCTTCTACATGCGTGCCAAGATCTTGGGCAGCGCTGGGGACCGGCAAGTCGCGAGTTCTTACCTCGAAGGCGTCATTCTGGCAAACCAAGATAAGGATAACTTCCTCGTGCCTTACTTTCCCGAGTAAGTCCTCCCCTCAACCGGCCCGTAACATATGAATTCTTACATTTCGATCGTTTTTCTTTTAACATTCCGTGTTTTCTGTAGTGACACACGTTGCACGCTCATCCTCCTAAGCCCCAAATATTCCATGGCCACGTATTTCGACCCGGACCGTCAGTCGAACGTAGACTACACAAATGTCAAGAAGGTTCTTGATGATGTTCTCCCCGGCTACGCCAAATCTGGAGGCACCTTCACCAGGCCTATTCGTAAGTACGGCAAGCACGTGTTCTCCCACAATACGACGTTCTGCTGCGTCAAGCAGCCGCCTGG
>NW_021261087.1:0-1391 GCF_002162155.2 Triticum dicoccoides
CACCTCCTAGGTGCCTTGGGGGGAGGGAAAACCCCCCTTGGCCGCCGCACCCCCTAGGAGATTGGATCTCCTAGGGCCGGCCACCCCCCCTTGGCACCCCTATATATAGTGGGGGAGAGGAGGGACTTCATACCTGAACGCCCTGGCCTTTGGTTGCCTCCTTCTCCCTCCCCAACACCTCCTCCACCTCCATAGTGCTTAGCGAAGCTCTGCCGGAGTACTGCAGCTCCATCAACACCACGCCGTCGTGCTGCTGCTGGTGCCATCTCCCTCAACCTCTCCTCCCTTCCTTGCTGGATCAAGAAGGAGGAGACGTGGCTGTTCCGTACGTGTGTTGAACGCGGAGGTGCCGTCCGTTTGGCGCTGGTCATCGGTGATTTGGATCACGTCGAGTACGACTACATCATCACCTTGCAAGCTTCCGCACACGATCTACAAGTGGTATGTAGATGCAAACTCTCTCCCTAGACTCGTTGCTTAGATGAACTCATGGATGGATCTTGGTGAAACTGTAGGAAAAATTTTAATTTTCTGCAACGTTCCCCAACAGTGGCATCATGAGCTAGGTCTATGCGTAGTTCTCTTTGCACGAGTAGAACACAACTTTGTTGTGGGCGTGGATTTTGTCATCTTACTTGCCTCTACTAGTCTTTTCTTGCTCAACGGTATTGTGGGATGAAGCGGCCCGGACCAACCTTACACGTACTCTTACGTGAGACCGGTTCCACCGACTGACATGCACAAGTTGCATAAGGTGGCTGGCGGGTGTCTGTCTCTCCCACCTTAGTTGGAGCGGAATCGATGAATAGGGCCCTTATGAAGGGTAAATAGAAGTTGACAAAATCACGTTGTGGTGATTCGTAGGTAAGAAAACGTTCTTGCTAGAACCTGATTGCAGCCACGTAAAAGATGCAACAACAATTAGAGGACGTCTAACTTGTTTTTGCAGCGATTGATCATGTGATGTGATATGGCCAGAAGTTGTGATGAATGATGAATTGTGATGTATGAGATCATGTTCTTTGTAATAGGATTCACGACTTGCATGTCGATGAGTATGACAACCGGCAGGAGCCATAGGAGTTGTCATTATTTTTTTGTATGACCTGCGTGTCATTGAATAACGCCATGTAAACTACTTTACTTTATTGCTAAACGTTAGTCATAGAAGTAGAAGTAGTCGTTGGCGTGACAACTTCATGAAGACACGATGATGGAGATCATGATGATGGAGATCATGGTGTCAAGCCGGTGACAAGATGATCATGGAGCCCCGAAGATGAAGATCAATGGAGCTATATGATATTGGCCATATCATGTCACAACTATATAATTGCATGTGATGTTTATTATGTATTATGCATCTTGTTTACTTAGGACGACGGTAGTAA
>NW_021261088.1:0-1526 GCF_002162155.2 Triticum dicoccoides
TCATGCCGTGGCAGTGTTCTAGGGTTTTATCACCGCAAAACGCCTACAAGATGCATAGAGTGTCGGAAATGAACGGTATTTGCGAGGCATGCTTGCTATGGTCATCGTAGGGTGTGCATAAAAGTTTGGTATCAATTGATGAGACCGAGAAGAACCTGCTTGTAGTACATGGTGCAAGTGGAGGCATACATGTGATTGTCCCAACTATATTTGATTTAATAATATTTCAAGTATGAAACAGAAAATAAAATTTATAATTAGGAAAGACAACCATGAAAAGTGAAATATGAGAGAACAATATATCATACATTATTTAAATTTATAACTGTCAGAACAAAGAAAAGAGGAGAATATAGAAAACAGAAGAAAAAATTTGAATGAATAAGTGCAATAAAAGACAACACATTATCTTACATTTTGGAAATATTTCAAATATAAAGAAGAGAACAAATATTAGAATGAAGAAGTGAAATAAAACATAACATTTTATCTTACAAACTAAAAATATTTAAAAAATAATAAAGATAAGGAATATTGGAATGAAGAATTGAATTAAAACACAACATTTTAGTTCATATTTCGTAAATATTATCAATATACAAAAGAGTATGAACAAATGAAATAAAACACAACAGAATTTGGCATATTTTTTAAATTTTAGTAAACACTGTTAGAAATAATATAGAAAAAAAGAGACTTGATTTTAAATATTAGAAATATAAACAAGAAAAGAAACAAAGAAAATATAAAACGTATCAACGAGCGGAGTAAGGCTGCCCTAGGCTAGCCCGCCCGAATTGGGCCCAAGGCGGAGCCGCACAGGGCACATCGCAGCGCATAGCCGTTGGGTGGTGGGAGTTTAGTCCCACCTCGCCAAGCGAGAGAGCGCCGCACCGGTTTATATACCCTGCTGCGATTCCCCTCCCAAGCTCCTATCAATTGCAGGCGGTACATTGCCTAACTCTTGTCCCCTCTGCCCCGTGGGGCCTACTAGCAGCAGAGAT
Organism: Triticum dicoccoides; assembly: GCF_002162155.2. NCBI lineage: Eukaryota > Viridiplantae > Streptophyta > Magnoliopsida > Poales > Poaceae > Triticum > Triticum dicoccoides. The sequence continues at coordinate 1,005 of NW_021261088.1, forward strand.
ATTCTGCACCACGAGCCTGCATCCTGGCCCATGCACAACAGGGTTCCTAGTCGTATGCAGGCCGTCGAGTATGAATTCTTCTACTCTAGTAGGTGGGCATTTTTTTGGCACATTGCCATTGTGTATTGATTCAATACACATATTTTTTTTGCATATATGACAATTTAATGTTTTGACCTTCATGTCATCTAATAATTTTTTTTTGAAATTATTTGAATTTTTTTATTAATTTATAATGCCTTCTAGACTAACTGGTCAAAACATCGGTCTATACCTCAGGGGGGCATTGTAAAATATTCTTTTTCCAAATTTTATTTCATAGCCATGATTGGCACATGTGGGTCAACATGTTCAAGAAAGTTTGTGTGATTTGGAGGTGGTGGGAAAAATCACATTTTTTCAAAAACTCGCTTAAGTAAATGGCCCCTCCGAAATGCGGTCATTTTTTCGACCACCTCCAAATGACCTCAACTTTGGCACATCTGATCTATTGCACAAACAATGGTGGGTTTCAAAGGTTTT
>NW_021261089.1:0-3151 GCF_002162155.2 Triticum dicoccoides
GTTTCCGCATATTATTTGATGTGAAAGTCTCGAAGACTGTTAATACCGTACTGGCACTGTTGGGGTGGTTCTCTGGGGCTAGAAGTTCTTCGCCACTTTTGGCCACCTGCCATAGTATCCAACATGCTCGAAGGCTATGTGTTGGAGTGGCGCCCTCTGTACTATGGATTTTACAGGGTCCGCTGAGCCATCCCTCCAGTATGGTTCCGTGCCCTTTAGGGGTTTTTTGCTTTTTGGTTTTTGTCCCAGGTGCTTGAGCATGATGCACCCTTTTATTTCGGACTAGGGTTGTGTTCGGAGCCGGATGGTCCCAAAACTTGGTTTCGGTTTTCCAGGCACTCTCCATCGCACAGTACTTTCGTACTATGGACGTCAGGTCGGCGAAGCGTGTAATTTCACGATGACTTATGGCGTTCATGATTCCCTTGTCCGTGCAATTGTTGCAGAAAATTAAGATTGCGCTTTCCTCACGGTAGTCCTTTATCCTATCCATAACCAGGAGGAATCTGGCCCAGTAATGATGTACTGTTTCATCGGGATCTTGCCATATTTGTGATAGATCACTTGTGTTTGGGTGGGCGGGTGGAATTAAATTCGGAACCACGCCCAATCTGAGGCTCAAGGGCCGAGGAGTTTCCGAATTTGGAAGCTTGGATTGCTGGATGTTGTCCAATGAATCTGGTCCGCTGCCTGACTTTAGGTTCAGTACTTGACTAACGTCCGTCCCTTCGTGGGAATCCGGCAAGGAGGGATCAGGAATCCGGACATAACTGGTCTTTAATATAGAAGAAGAGTCGCCGCGCTGTTCCTCTACCACAGCAACGTGGTGGGTAGCCTGGGGAGAGTTGATCTCTCTCAGATCGGTTTTAAGCCCAATCTGATCATAGTCTGTAGCGACTCCTAGGGCGGGGATGCGATCCAAGAGCTCGTTTACGGAGGAAAGCTCCATCGGATCTAGCTGCTCGGACAGTTCCGAGTTGACGTGAAGATCGCTTTTGATGACCCGAGAGGTCATTGTCGGAGCGGCGCCCGAACAGGCGGTCATAAGAAAACCACCTAGCCGGATAGTTTGGCCAGTGGCCAAAGCTCCTTTGGCAACGGTACCGTCTTTAAAGACGGGAAGAGGCATCCTTCCTGATTGCGACGGCACAGAGGAACTCTCAATGAAAGCACCAATGTCGGTGTCAAAACCGGCGGATCTCGGGTAGGGGGTCCCGAACTGTGCGTCTAGGCGGATGGTAACAGGAGACAAGGGACACGATGTTTTTACCTAGGTTCGGGCCCTCTCGATGGAGGTAAAACCCTACTCCTACTTGATTGATATTGATGATATGGGTAGTACAAGAGTGGAGCTACCACGAGATCAAGGAGGCTAAACCCTAGAAGCTAGCCTATGGTATGATTGTTGTTCGTCCTATGGACTAAAACCCTCCGGTTTATATAGACATTGGAGAGGGATAGGGTTACACAGAGTCGGTTACAATGGTAGGAGATCTACATATCCGTATCGCCAAGCTTGCCTTCCACGCCAAGGAAAGTCCCATCCGGACACGGGACGAAGTCTTCAATCTTATATCTTCATAGTCTTGGAGTCCGGCCAATGATGATAGTTCGGCTATCCGGACACCCCCTAGTCCAGGACTCCCTCACAGCCCCCCCCTCCACGCATTTCGGATTGTAATTGAGAGGAAGATATATGTTCTGAGGGGGATTCAGAAGGAGAAGATAACTCCTATTTACCCCCTAAGGTCTTCGCTCTAACTTGGCATGCTGATGTTGGTTACATCATGCATATGGTGTCTTGCATTGCTTACTTTATACATCAAATATGTCATCTGCTTGGTTTAGACATCCTTTGTGCGAATGCCATCTGTTTAGTTTATTCATCGTTTATGTGAATTATGCAACGCCACCTTGTTTAGCCAGGCATCATATATGTGAATTTTACAATGCCATCCTGCTTAGCCAGTCATCTTATATGTAAATTATATCATGCCATCTTTTTTTTCGTTACATATTACATTCGTCAACAATGTTAGTACATTTAACTGCTCTTCGTGTGCATAAGCCATTTGACACGGTGATGGCAAATTCTGGAGTGAAAACAAGGTCTTCTGAGCAGACTATGCTATCTGACGAAGCGCATATCTCGCTGGTTACGGATAGCTCCTCAGAGGAGGATTCAGAGACAGATGACCAGTCCTATTCCCCCCCCCCCCGAGGTGTATGCTCTAACTTGGCAGGGTTATGTTGCTCATATCGTGTGTATGGTGTCTCGCATTGCTATGCCATTTGATTAGTTTAGACATGCTTTGTGTGAATGCCACATGTTCAGTGCCTAATTACCATATATGTGAATTATGCATTGCCATCTTGTTGCAAGACATTATATATGTGAATTATACAATGCTATCTTGTTGCAAAGGCATTATATATGTGAATTATGCAATGCCATGCTGTTTAGCCAATCATCGTGTATGTGAATTATATCATGCTATCATTTTTTTGTATTACGTGTTCCATTTGTCGACAACATTTGTATATTCAACTACTCTTCCTGTGCATCAGCCATTTGAAGCAGTGATGGAAGTATCTGGAGTGAAAACAAGGTATTCAGAGTAGACAATGCTACCTGCTGAAGCAGACATCTTGCTGGCTACAGAGAGCTCCTCAGAAGAGGATTCAGAGACTGATGACCAGTCCTATTTCCCCCTGAGGTCTATGTTCAAACTTGGCAGGGTTATATTACCCATGTCATGCATGTTGTCTTGCATTGCTTAGTTTTTACATCATATATAGATTGCCATCTGCTTACTTGCTTACTATATAAATCATATATTTGAATTAAATCATGCCATCATGTTTACATAGTACATACACATCATCTATCTGAATTATGGCATGGCAACCCATTTAATAAAGACATCATATAGTTATATCATCTCATCCTGTTTACTGTTTACAGTCATCATATTTAGAATTATGGCATTCTATCCATGAATGTATGTGAATTATGGCATGCCAACCTATTTAATAAACACATTATATAGTTATGTCATGTCATCCTGTTTACATAGTCTCATATTTTGAACTATGTCTTTCCATCTTTTTTAGTTAGGCATCATAATGTGAAATTGTGTCATGCTATCCT
>NW_021261090.1:0-1947 GCF_002162155.2 Triticum dicoccoides
AGTGTTGCCCTGAGAACGAGATATGTGCAGCTCCTATCGGGATTTGTCGGCACATCGGGCGGCTTTGCTGGTCTTGTTTTACCATTGTCGAAATGTTTTGCGAACCGGGATTCCGAGACTGACCGGGTCTTCCTGGGAGAAGGTCTATTCCTTCGTTGACCGTGAGAGCTTGTGATGGGCTAAGTTGGGACACCCCTGCAGGGTATATAATCTTTCGAAAGCCGTGCCCGCGGTTATGAGGCAGATGGGAATTTGTTAATGTCCGGTTGTAGATAACTTGACACTTGACCTCTTTAAAAATACATCAACCGTGTGTGTAGCCGTGATGGTCTCTTCTCGGCGGAGTCCAGGAAGTGAACACGGTTCGTGTTATGCTTGACGTAAGTAGTTTCAGGGTCACTTCTTGATCACTTCTAGTCTCTCGACCGATGCGTTGCTTCTCTTCTCGCCCTCACTTGCGTATGTTAGCCACCATATATGCTTAGTGCTGGCTGCAGCTCCACCATATTACCCCTTACCTACCTATGAGCTTAAATAGTCTTGATCTCGCGGGTGCGAGATTGCTGAGTCCTCGTGACTCACAGATTCTACCAAAGCAGATGCAGGTGCCGAGGATACTGGCGCAGTTGGCGCAACTGAGCTGAAGTGGGAATTTGATGAGGCCCTTGGTCGTTACTATGTATCGTTTCCAGATGATCAGTAGAGGTGCCCAGTCGGGACGATCGGGAATCTAGCCTTTGGGGTTGTCTTCTTTTCATTTGAACTTGACCGTAGCCGGTCTATGAGTGTATTTGAATGATGTATGATCTTAATTTATGTATTGTGTGAAGTGGCGATTGTAAGCCAACGCTCTTTATCCCATTCTTGTTCATTACATGGTATTGTGTGAAGATGACCCTTCTTGCGACAAAACTACTATGCGGTTATGCCCCTAAGTCGTGCTTCGACACGTGGGAGATATAGCCGCATCGTGGGTGTTACAAGTTGGTAATCAGAGCCATCCCCGACTTAGGAGCCCCTGCTTGATTGTTTGCTGGCGATGTTGAGTCTATAACAAAAATGTTTTGAGTCTTAGGATTATATATATCGGAGAGTAGGATTCTTTTTACTCCTCAGTCCCTTCGTCGCTCTTGTGAGGTCTCCTGACGTAGATGTTTTGACTTTCCTCTTCTCAAACTTCACTAAAAAAATTTAGGATCACGCGGGTATCTTGGAATCGTTTCGATGGTTTTGTGACGAGAACATTGTTCTTGGTGCCTCCTGACATTTAGGGGTTGTGGCAGTGTCCCGGGGAGTTGAGCTCTGAGGTGTTGTCGTCACAATTTTATCGTTGCAGTTCTGGAATACCTGAGATTTGCCAACATCGAAAATCTCTTTTATGCAATTGTTGGTGAGATAACCCCGATAACCCAGTACTGCGGCGAGCTCGGGAGTATTTCCATAACTCGTATAACAGATGCTTTTCGAAGGTTGAGGTACATGATTTACGAAGGTTTCTTGGTTATCTGTTGACGGATGGATACAGCTGGATGTAGGGATTGTTAGTTTGGGTGAGATATTGTGCTTCCCCTGTATCCCCAACACCAGATTGCATAACCAGAAAGTTTAGGGAGTTTATAGGTGGGTTTCAAGTAGCTCTAGCTTTTCTTCCGCAGATATTTGGTTTGTGATTGGGTAATCCTTACCACTTATTTGTTCCAGTTGTACCTTGTTTATTTCATTCATCAATCTCTATTCAAGTGGCTCCTCACCTTAATGGACTGGTGATGTTTACTTTGGAATTCGTTCATTCATCTTTGTTCGAATGTTTATTGTGAAGACTATATGTTGCAATTTCTATCCGTTGATTCAACTTGTCTATCTGTCTATCAAGATGCTAACGGATGTCACCCTCTTCAGGATGGCTCCGCCAACGCGTCAGAATCCGGATCGCAATGATGGGAGTCA
>NW_021261090.1:1957-2965 GCF_002162155.2 Triticum dicoccoides
TTTATCATGAGGTGCTCTGTAGTGAGTGCATCGAGTTCACGAAGGTGCCTTCGTAATTATTTCAATGCCATGCTTTGTTTGCTGAAATCTGTTAATGAAACTTGCTATGTTTACGTGGGTGCCATCATATTTTTTGATCCTTTTTGGCTTATGGTCAGTAAGGGACTTTTGACCTATGCTTTGAGTAGATTCATGCCATGCCTTGGTTTGCTATTATAAGTTCCTGTAGCATGTTGATAACCTGCTCTGAACATTGCTTCGTGAGGTTGTTTATGCCATGTCCAACCTGATATTTTTATGCACTTTCTCCATGCTTGTTTGGACCTGTTATGATGTGAATTAGCCGTAGCTCAGTGTTCCTCTTTTGTAAAGCATCTCCTGTAGATGATCTCCATATGATTGGTTTTCATGTTGGGATGCTGTAGCATAGTTTATTGTTGCATGCTAAGTAGCATCGTGCTGTTAATCGCAGCTTTGTGCCATACTTGTCTTGCTTGCCATTTGCAAACCGTGTATCCGAATCCGGTGATCTTTATATCGGTTTCAACCGAAATCATCTCATCTTTCCAGCGGCATACTTGGTTTGCCAAGTTGATGCCTTGTTCATCATCTTTCCTTCCGAAGCACGCATATGCATTGCATACCACATCCTGCATATCATGACATGTGTTGCATCATGTTGCTTGTGCATTGCACCATGATTTATTGTGGTTCCTTGCTTGTGTTCTTGCTTTGGGTAGAGCCGGGAGACGAGTACATGCACGAGGAACCTGTTGAGTACGCTAACGAGGATCCAGCCTTCGACAACTCTGAGAACCTTGCAGGCAAGATGATCATACCTTCGATATCACTTCTATCTTTGCTTGCTAGTACTCGCTCTTTCGCTATGTTAGCTCTTCCTGCCTTTGTTTACCGTGCCTACCTATTGCCATGACAAACCTCTAACCAACCTTTCCTAGCAACCATTGATTGGCTATGTCACCGCTTTTGCTCAGCCCCTCTTATAGC
>NW_021261090.1:2975-4651 GCF_002162155.2 Triticum dicoccoides
GCGAACCCTCCACCTCTACCTCCGCCTCCAGAGGCATGGCAAGCTAAGATGGCAGCCTCTAACGCCCATGCTCAGATGATGATCCAGCTCATGCAAGAGCGCAACCAAGGCCAAGGCAACCAAGGGAATCAAGGTCAAGGGCAGTTCAATCATCAGCCCCAGTTTCCTACCCTCAACCAATTCCTTGCAAATCAGCCGAAGTCTTTCAGCTATTATGTCGAGGCCACGGACGCCGATGATTGGCTCGTGGATATCAACAAGCATTTTAATTGCAGCAATGTCAGGCCTGAGGATTATGTCAAGTTCGCTTCTTTTTAGCTCAAGGATCAGGCAGCTGATTGGTTCCAGCAATACAAGGATTCCAGAGGTGGTCGAGTGATTACTTGGACTGATTTCTGTCGGGACTTCAAAGCTCACCATATTCCTACCAGTGTTGTTGAGAGCAAGGTGAGGAGTTCCGCAGTCTCAAGAAAGGCAACATGTCAGTGTATGAATACAACAAGCAGTTTCAGAAACTTGCTCGCTTTGCTAAGCAAGATGTTCTAGATGAGAAGAGTATGATCTATCAGTTCAGAGGTGGCCTTAGAGAGGATCTTCAGTTAGCTCTCGTTCTTATTGAGCCTACTCAGTTTGATCAATTCTACAATATGGCACTCAAGCAAGAAGGTGCTCAGCTCAAGTGTGAGGCTTCTAAGAAGAGAATCAGAGATGTAGTGCAATCTTCTTCTTCCTCACAAGTGGCAGCTAAGCAGCAGAAGTTTTATCTTCCTCCTCCTCCGTTCCAAATATCCGGAGTTCTTTCAGTCCTAGATCTCGGGACGAGATCCTCTTGTAGTGGTGGAGTGTTGTAACACCCCGGATGTAACTTTCCATATTTGTATATCCAACTCTTGCCATTTTCGGCTATGTGATACGATATTCCCTCCGTGGTTGGGTTTTGTCTTTTGTTTTTCATTTTATTCATGTCATGCATCTCATATCATGTCACCATGTACATCTCATTTGCATACATGTTCGTCTCATGCACCCAAGCTTTTTCCCCATTGTCCGTTTCGCAATCCGACACTCCCACATGCACCGGCGCACCCCTCTTGTCTCTTTTTCGTGTGCGGGTGTTGAACGTTCTCTGAATGGACCGAGCCTTGCCAAGTGGCCCTGGTATAGCACCGGTAGACCACCTGTCAAGTTTCGGGTCATTTGGAGCTCGTTTGATACTCCAACGGTTAACCGCATATCCGCAAAGGCCTCTTTTAAGTTGCAGCCCAACACCCCTCCAAAACAGCCCAATAACGCATCAAACTCCCCTCCATGCTGTCCGTCGTTCGATCACAACCGTGTGGGCGAAAACCGCACCTAATTTGGACTCTCCTAGCTCCCTCTACCTATAAATATGCCTCCCCCTCCGATTTTCCGGACGAAACCCAAGCGAAATTCCCCCTCCGCGCCGCCGGACACGTCCGGATCGGACCGGACGCGTCCGCCGCCGCGCCCCGGCGAATCGGAGCTCGCCACGTGGCCCTCCGCCGAGTCCCGCGCCACCGGTCCGCCGGGCCCAGGCGGGGCCCTCCCGGCCCGCGCGCCCGGCCACTCCCCGCTCCCCGCCCCGCCGTCGTCCGCCCCGTCGCCGGCCGCCGCCCGCCGCCGCGGTGCCGCTCTCCACCCCGCCGCCGTCCGCC
>NW_021261090.1:9883-12014 GCF_002162155.2 Triticum dicoccoides
TTGTTGGTGAGATAACCCCGATAACCCAGTACTGCGGCGAGCTCGGGAGTATTTCCATAACTCGTATAACAGATGCTTTTCGAAGGTTGAGGTACATGATTTACGAAGGTTTCTTGGTTATCTGTTGACGGATGGATACAGCTGGATGTAGGGATTGTTAGTTTGGGTGAGATATTGTGCTTCCCCTGTATCCCCAACACCAGATTGCATAACCAGAAAGTTTAGGGAGTTTATAGGTGGGTTTCAAGTAGCTCTAGCTTTTCTTCCGCAGATATTTGGTTTGTGATTGGGTAATCCTTACCACTTATTTGTTCCAGTTGTACCTTGTTTATTTCATTCATCAATCTCTATTCAAGTGGCTCCTCACCTTAATGGACTGGTGATGTTTACTTTGGAATTCGTTCATTCATCTTTGTTCGAATGTTTATTGTGAAGACTATATGTTGCAATTTCTATCCGTTGATTCAACTTGTCTATCTGTCTATCAAGATGCTAACGGATGTCACCCTCTTCAGGATGGCTCCGCCAACGCGTCAGAATCCGGATCGCAATGATGGGAGTCAAGCGAACCCTCCACCTCTACCTCCGCCTCCAGAGGCATGGCAAGCTAAGATGGCAGCCTCTAACGCCCATGCTCAGATGATGATCCAGCTCATGCAAGAGCGCAACCAAGGCCAAGGCAACCAAGGGAATCAAGGTCAAGGGCAGTTCAATCATCAGCCCCAGTTTCCTACCCTCAACCAATTCCTTGCAAATCAGCCGAAGTCTTTCAGCTATTATGTCGAGGCCACGGACGCCGATGATTGGCTCGTGGATATCAACAAGCATTTTAATTGCAGCAATGTCAGGCCTGAGGATTATGTCAAGTTCGCTTCTTTTTAGCTCAAGGATCAGGCAGCTGATTGGTTCCAGCAATACAAGGATTCCAGAGGTGGTCGAGTGAATACTTGGACTGATTTCTGTCGGGACTTCAAAGCTCACCATATTCCTACCAGTGTTGTTGAGAGCAAGGTGAGGAGTTCCGCAGTCTCAAGCAAGGCAACATGTCAGTGTATGAATACAACAAGCAGTTTCAGAAACTTGCTCGCTTTGCTAAGCAAGATGTTCTAGATGAGAAGAGTATGATCTATCAGTTCAGAGGTGGCCTTAGAGAGGATCTTCAGTTAGCTCTCGTTCTTATTGAGCCTACTCAGTTTGATCAATTCTACAATATGGCACTCAAGCAAGAAGGTGCTCAGCTCAAGTGTGAGGCTTCTAAGAAGAGAATCAGAGATGTAGTGCAATCTTCTTCTTCCTCACAAGTGGCAGCTAAGCAGCAGAAGTTTTATCTTCCTCCTCCTCCGTTCCAAATATCCGGAGTTCTTTCAGTCCTAGATCTCGGGACGAGATCCTCTTGTAGTGGTGGAGTGTTGTAACACCCCGGATGTAACTTTCCATATTTGTATATCCAACTCTTGCCATTTTCGGCTATGTGATACGATATTCCCTCCGTGGTTGGGTTTTGTCTTTTGTTTTTCATTTTATTCATGTCATGCATCTCATATCATGTCACCATGTACATCTCATTTGCATACATGTTCGTCTCATGCACCCAAGCTTTTTCCCCATTGTCCGTTTCGCAATCCGACACTCCCACATGCACCGGCGCACCCCTCTTGTCTCTTTTTCATGTGCGGGTGTTGAACGTTCTCTGAATGGACCGAGCCTTGCCAAGTGGCCCTGGTATAGCACCGGTAGACCACCTGTCAAGTTTCGGGTCATTTGGAGCTCGTTTGATACTCCAACGGTTAACCGCATATCCGCAAAGGCCTCTTTTAAGTTGCAGCCCAACACCCCTCCAAAACAGCCCAATAACGCATCAAACTCCCCTCCATGCTGTCCGTCGTTCGATCACAACCGTGTGGGCGAAAACCGCACCTCATTTGGACTCTCCTAGCTCCCTCTACCTATAAATATGCCTCCCCCTCCGATTTTCCGGACGAAACCCAAGCGAAATTCCCCCTCCGCGCCGCCGGACACGTCCGGATCGGACCGGACGCGTCCGCCGCCACGCCCCGGCGAATCGGAGCTCGCCACGTGGCCCTCCGCCGAGTCCCGCGCCGCCGGCCCGCCGGGCCCAGGCGGGGCCCTC
>NW_021261091.1:0-2841 GCF_002162155.2 Triticum dicoccoides
CATTAAGAAAGATGACATGATGTAGAGGGATAAACTCATGCAATATGATATAAACCCCATCTTTTTATCCTCGATGGCAACAATACAATACGTGCCTTGAAACCCTTTCTGTCATTGGGTAAGGACACCGCAAGATTGAACCCAAAGCTAAGCACTTCTCCCATGGCAAGAAAGATCAATCTAGTAGGCCAAACCAAACTGATAATTCGAAGAGACTTGCAAAGATAACTCAATCGTACATAAAAGAATTCAGAGAAGATTCAAATATTTCTCATAGATAAACTTGATCATAAACCCACAATTCATCGGATCTCGACAAACACACCGCAAAAAGAGTTTACATCGAATAAATATCCACAAGAGAGGGGGAGAACATTGTATTGAGACCCAAAAAGAGAGAAGAAGCCATCTAGCTAATAACTATGGACCCGAAGGTCTATGGTAAACTACTCACAACTCATCGGAGGGGCTATGGTGTTGATGTAGAAGCCCTCCATGGTCGATCCCCCCTCCGGCGGAGCACCGCTGAAGGCTCCAATAGGAGATCTCGCGAATACAGAAGGTTACGGCGGTGGAAATTGTTTTTCGTTGGCTCCCTGGATGTTTTCGGGGTACGTAGGTATATGTAGGAGGAAGAAGTACGTTGGTGGCCATCTGTGGGGCCCAGGAGACAGGGGGCGCGCCCTGCTATCTGATACGTCTCCAACGTATCTATAATTTTTGATTGCTCCATGCTACTTTATCTACTGTTTTAGGCAATATTGGGCTTTATTATCCACTTCTATATTATTTTTGGGACTAACCTATTAACTGGAGGCCCAGCCCAGATTTGTTGTTTTATGCCTATTTCGGTGTTTCGAGGAAAAGGAATATCAGACGGAGTCAAAACGGAACGAAATCAACTTGAGAAGCTAATTTTGGAAGGAAACCAACCTGATGGGCTTGGAGTGCACACCAGGGGAGTCCCGGGCTGCCCATGAGGGTGGCCCCCCTGGGCGTGCCCCCTACCTCATGAGAAACCCGGAGGTCCACCGACATACCCCCTGCACCCATATATACTCTTGTACGCTAAAACTTCCAGAACAGAAGATAGACCGGGAGTTCCGCCGCCGCAAGCCTCTGTAGCCACTAAAAACCAATCAGGACCCTGTTCCGGCACCCTGCCAGAGGGGGATCCCATCACCGGAGGCCATCTTCATCATCCCGGCGCTATCCATGACGAGGAGGGAGTAGTTCACCCTCGGGGCTGAGGGTATGTACCAGTAGCTATGTGTTTGATCTCTCTCTCTCTCTCTCTCGTGTTCTCTCTCGTGTTCTTCTATGGCACGATCTTGATGTATCCCGAGCTTTGCTATTGTAGTTGGATCTTATGATGTTTCTCCCCCTCTACTCTCTTGTGATGAATTGAGTTTCCCCTTTGAAGTTATCTTATCGGATTGAGTCTTTTTATGAACACTTGATGTATGTCTTGCGTGGGATAACCGTGGTGACAATGGGTTATTCTATTGATCCACTTGATGTATGTTTTGGTGATCAACTTGCGGGTTTCGTGACACTTGGGAACCTATGCATAGGGGTTGGCACACGTTCTTGACGCTCCGGTAGTAGCTTTGGGGCACTCTTTGAAGTACTTTTATGTTGGTTGGATGAATCTGAGATTGTGTGACACATATCGTATAATCATTCCCACGGATACTTGAGGTGACAATGGAGTATCTAGGTGACATTAGGGTTTTGGTTGATTTGTAAATTAAGGTGTTATTTTAGTACGAACTCTTTTATAGATCGATCCTAAAGAATAACTTTGTGGTGGTTTCGTACCCGACCATAATCTCTATGTTCTCCACTATTAGTGGCTTTGGAGTGACTCTTTTTTGCATGTTGAGGGCTTGTCATATGTTCTATCTATGTTATTATTGTTGGGAGAACATACACTAGTGAAAGTATGAACCCTAGGCCTTGTTTCCTATCATTGCAATACCGTTTACGCTCGCTTTTATCGCTCGCTACCTTGCTGTTTTTATTATTTCAGATTACAAAAACCTATATCTACCATCTATTTTGCACTTGTATCTCCATCTCTTTGCCGAACTAGCGTACCTTTACAATTTACCATTGTATTGGGTGTGTTGGGGACACAGGAGACTCTTTGTTATTTGGTTGTAGGGTTGTTTGAGAGAGACCATCTTCATCCTACGCCTCCTACGAATTGATAAACCTTAGGTCATCCACTTGAGGGAAATTTTCTACTGTCCTACAAACCTGTACACTTGCAGGCCCAACAACGTCTACAAGAAGAAGGTTGTGTAGTAGACATCAAGCTCTTTTCTGGCGCCGTTGCCGGGGAGGCTAGGTAAAGGGTACTCACACTCTATCAACTAAGATCTTTTTTGGCGTGGTGAGTGCTTGAAGGTCTATCTTTAGATCTTGCAATCGAATCTTTTTGTTTCTTGTTTTAGCACTAGTCTAGTTTATAAAACAAAATTACAAAAAAATGGAATTGAGTTTGTCTCATACGCTTCACCTTTTTAATATCTTTCGTGAGTATGATGGAAGGGAAAATTGTGCTCAAGTGCTAGAAGAAGAAATCTATAGAATGTTTGGTACTAAATCTTTGAATGATGAGCATTATTGCAATGTTGTTAGTATGAATTCCTTGAATATCCATGATGCTAATTATATGCAAAGCCACAAGCTTGGGGAAGCTATGTTTGATGAAGATGATATTTTTTGTCCCCCAAGCTTTGATGAGCAAATTTACTATGATGAAAGCATGCCTCCTATCTATGATGATTATTGTGATGACACGTATGCTTTAAAGAATAATGATAACCATGAAAC
>NW_021261092.1:0-557 GCF_002162155.2 Triticum dicoccoides
GTTCACCGGGGCTGCGGCGGGGCACCAGCCAGGGCGGTGGCACGGTGGCGGCAGAGGCGGATGGTGCAGAGTGGCAAGGACGGCGCGACGAGGCGCGGACGACAGCCAACAGAGTGTAGCGGGCGCGCATGTGGGACGCCGGTCCAGGCGCAGCGCGGGGAGGAAGGCCACGGCCTTGAGCGCGGTCGGGCACGGCGAAAGGCATCCGGCAGGGGGAGAGGAGGAGGAGAGGGAGAGCTCACGGGGGCCGTAGGGTTTTGGCAGCGGGCTCGGAGGCGACCCGTGGGGAGGACGACGATGGTGGCGGCGTGCGGAGGCCCGAGGATGAAACCGAGCGTGCGGCGGCGTCGTGGGGGCGTCCTGGCGCGGTCGCGGTCGGCAAGGCGAGGGGCGCCGTCGAGGGAGTGGGGACTGGGCGTGAGGACGAGGGCGGGGGCCGGTGAAGCGGCTCCGGCGACGGCGGTTGGCGCCGGGTCGTGCCCCGATCCAGATCGGGGGCGGGGCGTGGACGGGCGCCGGGGCGACTCGGGGTGAGGCGAGGAGGCGTCCAGCGAGGG
>NW_021261093.1:0-1483 GCF_002162155.2 Triticum dicoccoides
GTTGTGACGTTTGATACACCCAAGGCACTCCTACGGTATCCGGGAGTTACACGATCTCATGGTCTAAGGAAGAGATACTTGACATTGGCAAAGCTCTAGCAAACGAACTAAACGACCTTTGTGCTATGCTTAGGATTGGGTCTTGTCCATCACATCATTCTCCTAATGATGTGATCCCGTTATCAACGACATCCAATGTCCATAGCCAGGAAATCATGACTATCTGTTGATCACAACGAGCTAGTCAACTAGAGGCTCACTAGGGACATATTGAGGTCTATGTATCCACACGTGTATTACGATTTCCGGATAATACAGTTATAGCATGAATAAAAGACAATTATCATGAACAATGAAATATAATAATACTTTTATTATTGCCTCTAGGGCATATTTCCAACAGTCTCCCACTTGCACTAGAGTCACCAATCTAGTTACATTGCGATGAATCGAACACCCATAGAGTTCTGGTGTTGATCATGTTTAGCTCGCGAGAGAGGTTTAGTCAACGGATCTGCGACATTCAGATCCGTATCTACTTTGCAAATTTCTATGTCTCCATCTTGAACATTTTCACGGATGGAGTTGAAACGACGCTTGATGTGCCTAGTCTTCTTGTGAAACCTGGGCTCCTTGGCAAGGGCAATAGCTCCAGTGTTGTCACAGAAGAGTTTGATTGGCCCCGATGCATTGGGTATGACTCCTAGGTCGGTGATGAACTCCTTCACCCAAATCGCTTCATGCGCTGCCTCCGAGGCTGCCATGTACTCCGCTTCACACGTAGATCCCGCCACGACGCTCTGCTTGCAGCTGCACCAGCTTACTGCTCCACCATTCAACATATACACGTATCCGGTTTGTGACTTAGAGTCATCCGGATCTGAGTCGAAGCTAGCATCGACGTAACCCTTTACGACAAGCTCTTCGTCTCCTCCATAAACGAGAAACATGTCCTTTGTCCTTTTCAGGTACTTCAGGATATTCTTGACTGCTGTCCAGTGTTCCTTGCCGGGATTACTTTGGTATCTAGCTACCAAACTCACGGCAAGGTTTAGATCAGGTCTGGTACATAGCATGGCATACATAATAGATCCTATGGCTGAAGCATAGGGGATGACACTCATCTCTTCTTTATCTTTTGCCGTGGTCGGTGACTGAGCCGAGCTCAATCTCACACCTTGTAACATAGGCAAGAACCCCTTCTTGGACTGATCCATTTTGAACCTCTTCAAAATCTTATCAAGGTATGTGCTTTGTGAAAGACCTATGAGGCGTCTCGATCTATCTCTATAGATCTTGATGCCTAATATGTAAGCAGCTTCTCCAAGGTCCTTCATTGAAAAACACTTATTCAAGTAGGCCTTAATGCTGTCCAGAAATTCTATATTATTTCCCATCAAGAGTATGTCATCTACATATAATATGAGAAATGCTACAGAGCTCCCACTCACTTTCTTGTAAACGCAGGCTTCTCCATAAGTCT
>NW_021261094.1:0-1327 GCF_002162155.2 Triticum dicoccoides
CCCTCGTCTTCGTCGCCGCCCTGGGCCCGCCCCCGTCACGCCGTCCCCGTCCCCGTCGCGCCGTCCCCGACGTCGCCGCCCCGTCCGTCGCCTCGCCGTCGTCGTCGCCCGCTGTGAGCTCTCCCCCTCTAACCCCTCTCCCTCACCGTCGCCGTCGCCGCCCCCCGTCGTCCCTCGCCTCGCCGGTGAGCGCGCACACACACATACATTTTTTGTTTTTTAGTTATACAAATAGTTAGAATTGTTAGAAATTTTTCTGTTTTTTAGTTATAAAAAAGTTAGAATTGTTAGAAATTTTTCTGTTTTTTAGTTATAGAAATAGTTATAAAAATGTTAGTTATATATATAGAAATGTTATAATTTTTTTTTCTGTTTTTTAGTTATAGAAATATTAGAAATGTTAGTTATATATAGCATTATTAGAAATGTTATAGAAATGTTAGTTATATAGAAATGTTAGAAATTTTAGTTATCAAAATCCAATCATTAAAAATGTTATTTTTTGCGGGCATATAGCTAGTATTTGTTCTCGACGATGCCCGGCCCGCATCCTCGCCGTCGACCCGTCCGCGCGACGTCCAGCCGACCCATGTCCGGGACTGGGCTCCGCCGGGCTGGCACTGGGAGGTGCTGCCTGGAGGGGCGCGCCGCTTGATGAGGAACCCGACCCCGGGTCCCGTCGTCGACCCTAATCTCGTTTGGTGGCGTTCGCGTGGGCCAGTTTCGGTGCGGAGGGACCCGGCCCCGCGGGAGGTGGTACGTTGTCGTGTTAGGGAGGAGGACGAGCACGTCCATCGCTACATGGTTGCATTAGAGGGCGGCAGGTTCTCCAATACCTGGCAGTTTCTCCGGGGATCTCACTTCAGCTATGATCCTGTGAGGGTTCCTTCTCTTTGGGTGTCCACCGCCCGCGCCGCAGGAACCGCGAGTGTCCTAGATTCTTCTGTAGTATTCGATCTTTATTAATTAGCTACCTAGCCAGTGATGTACTATTCAATATTATATATTATTCAAGACGATGTATTCGAGATTATATCTATTATTCTAGACGATGTATTCGAGATTATATCTATTATTCGAGACGATGTAATTTGAATACTAAATTGTTTTATATTTCTTTTGGATTAGTTAAATAAAGGCTATGGCAGACAATACCAACAGAGAGGGAGAACAGACCATGTTCGATATGATACGCGGGCCAGATGATGATCAGAATGAAGAAGATTATGACGGCTCCGAATTTCTAAACAACACCGGAGAGGGTGATATGATATTCGATCGCGATGACCGAATTGATGAAGTCATGAACTACGATTATGACGATGAC
>NW_021261095.1:0-1385 GCF_002162155.2 Triticum dicoccoides
TGTTGTTGACATATTGTTGATCAGAAATGACGTAGAATTTCTGGAAAGCATATAGGGTTATTTTGAAAGTGTTTTTCAATGGAAAGCCTGGATTAAGCTACTTGAACATTGAGCATCAAGATCTATAAGGATAGATCAAAATGCTTAATAATACTTTCAAATGAGCACATACCTTGACATGATCTTGAAGGTGTTCAAGATGGACCAGTCAAAGAAGGAGTTCTTGCCTGAGTTGTAAGGTACGAAGTTAGGACTTAAAGCTCGACCACGGCAGAAAAGAGAGAAAGGACGAAGGTCGTCCCCTATACTTTAGACATAGGCTCTACAGTATGCCATGCTGAGTACCGCACCTGAAGTGTGCCTTGCCATGAGTCAGTCAAGGGGTACAAGAGTGATCCAAGAATGGATCACAGGACAGCGGTCAAAGTTATCCTTAGAAATTAGTGGACTAAGGAATTTTTCTCGATTATGGAGGTGGTAAAAGAGTTCATCGTAAAGGGTTACGTCGATGCAAGCTTGACACCTATCCGGATAGCTCTGAGTAGAGATACCGGATACATATAATGGAGCAACAATTTAGAATAGCTCCAAGTAGAACAGTTATTTGGATTAGCTCCAAATAGAGCGTGGTAGCTACATCTAGGAGATGACATAGAGATTTGTAAAACACACACGGATCTGAAAGGTTCGGACCCGTTGACTAAAACCTCTCTCACAAGCAACATGATCAAACCTAAAACTCATTGAGTGTTGATCACATAGTGATGTGAACTAGACTACTGATTCTAGTAAACTCTTGGGTATTAGTCACATGGCGATGTGACCTGTGAGTGTTAATCACATGGCGATGTGAACTAGATTATTGACTCTAGTGCAAGTGGGAGACTGTTGGAAATACGCCCTAGAGGCAATAATAAAAGTGTTATTATTATATTTCCTTGTTCATGATAATTGTCTTTTATTCATGCTATAACTGTATTATTCGGAAATCGTAATACACGTGTGAATACATAGACCACAATATGTCCCTAGTGAGCCTCTAGTTGACTAGCTCGTTGTGATCAACAGATAGTCATGGTTTCCTGGCTATGGACATTGGATGTCGTTGATAACGGGATCACATCATTAGGAGAATGATGTGATGGACAAGACCCAATCCTAAGCCTAGCACAAAGATCGTGTAGTTCGTTTGCTAGAGCTTTGCCAATGTCAAGTATCTCTTCCTTTGACCATGAGAGCGTGTAACTCCTGGATACCGTAGGAGTGCTTTGGGTGTATCAAATGTCACAACGTAACTGGGTGACTATAAAGGTGCACTACAGGTATCTCCGAAAGTATCTATTGTTTTATGCGGATCGAGACTGGGATTTGTCACTCCGTGTAAA
>NW_021261096.1:0-1074 GCF_002162155.2 Triticum dicoccoides
CCTGGGTTGGGTGGGTGGGAGAAACCACTGCCACCTTTGCTCTTCTGCTGAAACGGCTGACGGAACGGAGGAGGAGGAAGCCAATACTTCTGCTGCTTGACCACTTGAGTAGAGGAAGACGGAGTAACATCTCTGGCACGCTTCCTGGAAGCATCACACCTCATCTGAGCAGCCTCTTGCTTCAGTGCCATGTTGTAGAACTCATCGTATCTCAACGGCTCAAAGAGGACAAGAGCGAGCTGAATTTCCTCACGAAGACCACCCCTGAACTGATAGATCATGCTCTTCTCATCAGGAACATCCTGCTTGGCAAAACGGGCGAGCTTCTGGAACAACTTGTTGTAGTCATAGACAGACAAAGAGCCTTGCTTCAGATTGCGGAATTCCTGACGCTTACTCTCAACCACACTTTGAGGGATGTGATGAGCGCGGAAATCTTGACGGAAATCGTCCCAAGTGATCAGACGTCGACCTCTGGAATCCTTGTACTGCTGGAACCACTCTGCAACCTGATCTTTGAGCTGGAAAGAAGCGAACTTGACGAAATCTTCAGGCCTGACGTTGCTGCATTCAAAATGCTTGCCCAGATCCACTAGCCAATCGTCAGCATCGGTAGCCTCAACACAACTGCTGAACGTCTTTGGGCCATTAGCAAGGAACTGGTTCAGTGTAGCAAAGTGGTGCTGATTATGGCCTTGATTCCCTTGACTGCCTTGATTGCGCTCTTGGAGAATTTGCATGATCAACTGTGTGTTTGCATTAGTAGCGGCCATCACAGCTTGCCATGCTTCCGGAGGAGGCGGAGGTGGAGGCGGATCAGGATTCGGAGTCGTGCGCATTGGAGGAGCCATCCTGAACAGGTTGACCACCATTAGCACATTGATAGACAACAATATAGAAGCTGAATCCAACGGAATGAAAATTGCAACATATAGTCTTCACATCCGAACAAAATGAACGAATGCATTCCTCTTCAAATGGTCACATATCCATAAATTGAGAAGCCACGAAGAATTAAGGTAGAGAAATAAATCAACAAGGTACGGATCAAGAACGAGTAATCGGTAAGAAATC
>NW_021261097.1:0-3219 GCF_002162155.2 Triticum dicoccoides
TTTCGGTTGAGAATCGGGCACCTTCTAGGTCAAGAAAACTGGGCATGACATTTGCTAATTTTCTTGACCTAGGAGTGCCCCATTCTCAACCGAAACGGAAATTAATCAACATTTCAGGAGAAAGGCGTAACTATTTGTCCCTGCACAAAATATTGAACTGTAGGAGCCTCAGTTCAGTTGTGGCGCCCCTGAAATTTTGGGGAACTTGCAGCAAATAGACATTTTGCTTTGCATCAATCATACAGATAGCATACCTAATACAACGAACATTATGCAAACCACAACATTATGGCATCAATGCCCTATGGCATCTACGAAGTCTGACATGCGTTGTAGATTTTATGATTCATCACAGCATTATGCAAACCACAGAAGCAGCATTGAGAAACCAGATACAGCCGAGATTCTCGCAAACACAGACACCATCATTCACTAATAATTCCCTTAAGTAAAGAATATTTATATGTTGACCATGAAGCAAAGCAAAGCAAATCATGGTCATACATTGATCACGATGCAAAGAAAATCAAAATTAGGAGTACTTACATCCAGTTACTCCAGAGCTTGCTGTAGATGTACTTGTTGTAGCTTGTTATAGGAGTAGCCTGGTGTAGGACGAGGAGTTGCAAATTGACTTACAGTACAAGGACAAGGAGTAACTTACAGTACTCATGACTACTCCATTTTGTTACAAGATGTACTCCATTTAACAGAGTAGGAGTAATATTCAGTTACTTTACAAGATGTACTCCATTTAACAAAAAAATCAGTAAAATTTACAAATCCTACAGCAGATAATGGTTTGTTAAATTGAATTTCTCTCAATGTTACTAATTTTTCTGTATTTCTGAATATCGAGCATGCAAGCACATAACAAGCAAAATTTACTGAAATTACAACTACTGAAACTCCAGTGAGAAGAGTACTCATAGCATTAACTGAAATTAACCTTCTCATTGTAATACTCCTTCTCATTGTACTCCTGGAGTAATTTAACTAAAATACTCCATTGAGAAGAGTACTACAACTCCATGTACTCCTAGCAGTTCAGAACTGCAACTACTCCTACTGCAAACAAAATTCAGTAAATTTCAGTGCATTTACTGCAAACAAACCTGGAGATCTAGAGGGGCGAGGGGGAGGGGGAGCTTACACTTGCGGCCGTAGCGGATCCGGCGGGGAGGAGGTGCGCGAGGCTGGCGTGGTGGTAGCGCGCGACGCGGGCAAGCACGGCGGAGGCGGCCACGGGTGTGAGGAGCGAGAGCGGTCGGAGCTGGAAGAGCGCGGAGGGAGCAGCGCCAGAAGGTGTCGGAGGAGCCCCACTTGGCGAGGAAGTTGTTGGTGGCGGCGGCGAGCTCCTGGAAGGAGTAGAGGACGGGCTGGTCCGGGAGGGAGGCACGCGCCGCGGCGAGGCTGGAGCGGCTGGACCTCAAGGATGTGGAGGAGGCCAAGGCGGTGTTTGTCGTTGTTGTTGTTGAAGGGGTGGTGTGGCGGGGTCCCGAGAAGGTGGAGGCCGTGGCCGCGGAGGAGGAGGAGGAGGCAGAGGTGGATGCCGTGCCGGTGCCGGTGGCGGTGGTGGTGGAAGGGGATCGGCGGCGGTGGCGAGAGGCGAGGGACGAGATGCAGATTGGGGAGAAGGATGACCGGCTGGGTCGTCTTGGATATTTTAGTGGGGGGAGGGTTAGCAATGGGGCACCTTTTAGGGATGCGCCATAAAAATTGGTATATCAATTTTTTTTTGCAAGAAATTTCTAATCTATTCATCTTCAATCATGACAGTATAAAAAACAACAAAATTAATAAAAATTACAACCATATCCATGAACCACCAAGCGATAACTACAAGCATTGGAGCTAGTCGAAGGCGCGCCGCCGTCATTGCCCATCCCTCACCGTTGTCAGACAAACATTTTTGTAGTAAACAGTCAGGAAGTCGTCGTGCTAAGGCCGCATAGGACCAACGCACTAGGGTAGCCACCATCGCTGATGAAGAAAGTCATAGATCAGAAGGATCAAACCTATAAACACCCAAACAAAGACTAGAAAAGTTGCTAGAATGGAATAAGAGACATATCAAACTAGGATTCAACAAATTGGACGGAAGAGGGAATTAATTCATATTAACTGAAAACTAATTACTTAGTAATGTATTTCTTTAAAATGAATTAATAGGTAATAATTACGCACATGTATGAAATCTATTACTGTTATGCTCCACCAAGGGAAGGAATTAATAAAAATTGACGAATTAATCCTGACAGATTCACGTTACCAAAACAAATATACCTAATTGGTTGGGTGTGATTAATGAGTAACACTATAAATTAGAGGTAAATACACCACAAATCATAGAACTTTCACGTGATGGTTAGTTTGGTGCACAAACTTGTAAGATACGTATTTCTGGTCATCTAACTTATCCTTCCATTCATATACTGCTTTCTACTGTATCATGTGCATGCATAGCTTGCCAACGTGGCAGGGGTCGTGGAAACCAAATATACAATGTGACATAATTGTTAGTCGCGACGCATGTGCAACATGAAAAATTAGAATTAAAAATAAGAGGCATAAAAAAACATATGAAAATACAAGGCCTACAAAAGCAGAAGTGAAGCTTCGTAGAACAACAAAGAAGAAAAATTTAATCTCCATGGTTGAGCAATAAAAATCTCATTTATTCGCAAAAAGAAAAACAAAGAAGAAAAAACTCACACATACCCTAGGCCCAAATCAGCAGACTAGTAAAAAAAAGCCCATGCGTTACGAACGAGCTGTGTTACAATTATATTAATGAAGTGTGTGGTTAGCCTAAAAAACATAAAAAGGACAAACAACAAGATTCAACATGAATCTTGGCAACCCGAATCCGACGGTTATGATGTTGACTTGAATTTAGGACCCTCTTGACATGTGGCACAAGCACATGGCAACTCTGAACGTTTTTTTATAGCAAGTTTAGTGACGCGAGTAGGGCAACTTTAGTTGTCAAGTATGGCAGTTTCCGTGCTTCAGTTTATTTTGGCAAAAACTTGTCGCGTGTCATCGAAAAACATGAGGGTCGGGGTGTCTCGCACCTGATGTGTGTCACTTGTCATATGGGTAAATTTACTTATTCTCATCTAGCTTGTAAATTTGATAAATTAATGTATTTTTTGGGTGTGACTAATTCTCGGTCGAATGAGAAGTAAGTTATAGCCACCTCGGCTCAAAAAAAAA
>NW_021261098.1:0-644 GCF_002162155.2 Triticum dicoccoides
AGGGGGCGAGGGCGTCTCCGTGGCGTCGCGAGGGAGTCGGGGAGGCTGCCACGGCGAAGCAGGAGGTGGCCGGAGCTCTTCGGGCGCGCGCCACGCCTCGCCTCTGCCTACTGGCAGAGGAAGAAGAGGACAAGGGGGGGGGGAGGTGGGCCGGGCCGGCCAGATGGGCTGGCCAGCTGGGCCAGGTAAGTGGTGCCAGGTAATTCCCTTCTCTCTCTGTCTTTTTCTAATTATTTCAGTTTTCTATTTTGCAGGTTTGTTTTGAATTTGGTTTTGAAACCAATTCAATTTATTTTGCTTCTGACAATATTTTTAGGAGCTAAAGGAATTAAAACAATGCTCCACAAAATATTTCAGAATTTATTGGACCTATATTTATTTAATAGTAGATATAAATCCAATTCAAATAATTATTGATTTAATTCAAATGCCCAAATTAAATGTTTCTGAGACACCAAAAATATTGGTTTGGATTTTACCTCTTGCCAATATTTCCAGAGGATAACAGGAACATTTTCTTGGACACATTTGAGAAGATTTAATTGTTGGTTATTTTTAGAGGTTTCTGAGGCTTTGAAAATTCCTCAATTCAAATTTCATTTGAATTTAAACATGATGCAGCAAGAGGTCTAGCCTAGTGCATT
>NW_021261099.1:0-1140 GCF_002162155.2 Triticum dicoccoides
TGATGCTCTTTCTTGATTTCTGAAGGAAATATGCCCTAGAGGCAATAATAAAGTTATTATTTATTTCCTTATATCATGATAAATGTTTATTATTCATGCTAGAATTGTATTAACCGGAAACATAATACATGTGTGAATACATAGACAAACAGAGTGTCACTAGTATGCCTCTACTTGACTAGCTCGTTAATCAAAGATGGTTATGTTTCCTAACCATGAACAAGGAGTTGTTATTTGATTAACGGGATCACATCATTAAGTGAATGATATGATTGACATGACCCATTCCATTAGCTTAGCACCCGATCATTTAGTATGTTGCTATTGCTTTCTTCATGACTTATACATGTTCCTGTGACTATGAGATTATGCAACTCCCGTTTACCAGAGGAACACTTTGTGTGCTACCAAACGTCACAACGTAACTGGGTGATTATAAAGGAGCTCTACAGGTGTCTCCAAAGGTACATGTTGGGTTGGCGTATTTCAAGATTAGGATTTGTCACTCCGATTGTCGGAGAGGTATCTCTCGGCCCTCTCGGTAATGCACATCACTTAAAGCCTTGCAAGCATTGCAACTAATGAGTTAGTTGCGGGATGATGTATTACAGAACGAGTAAAGAGACTTGCCAGTAACGAGATTGAACTAGGTATTGAGATACCGACGATTGAATCTCGGGTAAGTAACATACCGATGACAAAGGGAACAACGTATGTTGTTATGCGGTTTGACCGATAAAGATCTTCGTAGAATATGTAGGAGCCAATATGAGCATCCAGGTTCCGGTATTGGTTATTGACCGGAGACATGTCTCGGTCATGTCTACATTGTTCTCGAACCCGTAGGGTCCGCACGCTTAAGGTTACGATGACAGTTATATTATGAGTTTATGCATTTTGATGTACCGAAGGTTGTTCGGAGTCCCGGATGTGATCACGGACATGACGAGGAGTCTCGAAATGGTCGAGACATAAAGATTTATATATTGGAAGCCTATGTTTGGATATCAGAAGTGTTCCGGGTGAAATCGGGATTTTACCGGAGTACCGGGAGGTTAGAGGAACCCCCCGGGAGCTATATGGGCCTTAGTGGGCCCTAGTGGAAGAAGAGAAGAGGCGGCCAGGGCTGGGCCACGCGCC
>NW_021261100.1:0-1949 GCF_002162155.2 Triticum dicoccoides
AGGAAGTCTTCAAACGATTTTCCTCGAGGGCTTCAACCAACTTTGGTGTGAAGATCAAGCACATCAGAAGTGAAAATGGAACTGAGTTCAAGAATTCCGGTCTTGATGACTATCTTGATGAACTTGGTATTACTCATGAGTTATCCGCTCCCTATACTCCTCAGCAAAATGGCGTCGTGGAGCACAAGAACAGAACTCTTGTTGAGATGGCTTGCACTATGCTTGATGAATACAAAACGCCTCATCGTTTTTGAATTGATGCAATTGATACTGCGTGCCACATCATCAACAGAGTATATTTTCACAAATTCTTGAAGAAGACGGCCTATGAACTCCTCACTGACAAGAAACCCAATGTGAGTTATTTCAAAGTCTTCGGTGCTAAATGTTGGATTAGAGATCCTCACCACAATTCTAAATTTGCACCGAAAGCACATGAAGGTTTTATGCTTGGTTACGGAAAGGACTCGCACACCTACAGAGTTTTCAACATTGTTCTTCACAAGATTGTTGACACTGTAGATGTGCGGTTCGATGAAACTAATGGCTCGCAAAGAGAGCACCTACCTTCTGTGTTAGATGAACCAGCACCTGAGGATTCTATCAAGTTCAAGGAAACTGAGGATGTCATTCCTACTGAAGAATCTGCTGAAGAATTCATTCCAGTTCATGAAGAACGTCGAGCTGATGCAGCTGAAGAAAATGTCGAGGAAAATGGTGCTAAAGAAAATGCTGATCAAAATCCTCAGCGACAACCAGCTCATCCTCGCGTTGCAAAAGAAGTGCAAGTGGAGAAGATCATCGATGACATTAGAGCACTAGGTCCTCTCACACGCTCAAAAGCTTCACATTTATCTAACTTTTGTGGGCACTATGCTTTTGTCTCTATCACAGAGCCCACTAAGGTAGATGAAGCATTTCTGGAGCTGGAGTGGATTCAGGCTATGCAAGAAGAATTACATCAGTTCGAGCTTAACAATGTTTGGGAACTGGTCAAACGTCCAGATCCTCGCAAGCATAATATCATTGGCACAAAGTGGATCTACCGCAACAAGCAAGATGAAAATGGCCTTGTGGTGAGGAATAAGGCACGACTGGTAGCTCAAGGCTACACACAGGTTGAAGGAATTGATTTCGATGAAACTTTTGCACCTGTTGCTAGACTTGAGGCTATTCGCATATTACTTGCTTATGCTAACCATCATGATATCATCTTATATCAAATGGATGTGAAAAGTGCATTCTCAATGGTAAGCTTGAGGAAGAAGTATATGTTGCTCAACCCCCGGGTTTTGAAGATCCAAAGAATCCTGACAAAGTCTTCAGACTTAATAAGGCCCTCTATGGCCTCAAGCAAGCCCCTCGGGTGTGGTATGATACATTGAAGGAATTCTTCATGAAGAATGGCTTCACACCCGGTTCACTCGACCCTACTCTCTTTACTAAGTCTTATGATGGTGAACTGTTTGTGTGCCAAATATATGTTGATGATATTATCTTTGGATGTACTGACCAACGTTATAGTGATGAATTTGCCTATATGATGAGTGAAGAATATCAAATGTCTATGATGGGAGAGTTGAAATTCTTCTTAGGTCTTCAAATTCGTCAACAGCGCAATGGCATATTCATATCTCAGGAGAAATACCTCAAAGATGTACTGAGGAAATTCGGCATGCAAGATTGCAAAGGCGTCAAAATTCCTATGCCCACAAATGGCCATCTATGCATTGATGAAAATGGTATTGACTTCGATCACAGGGTATACTGCTCCATGATTGGTTCTTTATTGTACTTATGTGCATCTAGGCCAGATATAATGCTTAGTATTTGCATGTGTGCCCGATTTCAAGCTGCGCCGAAGGAATCACACCATAAGGCTGTGAAGCATATTCTTCGATATCTAGCTCACACACCAACACTAAGATTATGGTACCCCAAGGGCTCTG
>NW_021261101.1:0-1926 GCF_002162155.2 Triticum dicoccoides
AGAACTCAGTTCCTGAGGACGGCTACAATGAGACAACCCACCATGTACTCCTACATGGCCTCTCACCGCTACCTTTACCAAATCGTGTTCACACACTTAGCTCACACACAGTAGGACATGTTCACACGCCTCTGATTCATCCCCGATGAATCAGACCTGACTCAACTCTAAGCAGTAGCAGGCATGACAAACAAACATGAATGAGTAGGCACAACAGGGCTCAAACAACTCCTACTCATGCTAGTGGGTTTCATCTATTTACTGTGGCAATGACAGGTCATGCAGAGGATGAAGGGGTTCAGCTACCGCAGCAAGTAACAGATGAATCGGTGTTGTCCTAATGCATTAAAAGAGAGCAGGAGCGAGAGAGTAGGATTGTATCGGAATGAACAAGGGGGTTTTGCTTGCCTGGCACTTCTGAAGATAATATTGAGTCTTCATCAGTGTCAACGATCACATCATCGGTACACGTCTATCGAGAGGGGACAAATACCGGCAAATACAGAAAGGAACACAATCAATGCAATGCACGATATGATGCATGATCATGACATGGCAAAATGAATGTGTTTTGGGCTAATGCAACTAGCAACAGATTAAATGAAGTTGGTTTGAATACAAGATTCAAATTCAAACTCCATATGTGATTATTCAAATGCCATTGATATGATTTGTGCTAAACAGCATCTATAAGTTGTTCTAACATGCATGAAAATGGTACAGATGGATTCCTTGAATTTTTCTGATAATTTTTCATATATAAATTATTTAATTTGGAGTTACGGTTAATTTTCTATGATTTATTGAAGTTTTAGCTATTTTCTGAAATTATTAAATCATTTAAGATTATTTAAATTCTAGAAAATACTTATTGCGTCAGCCTGACATCATCATGACGTCAGCAGGTCAACAGGGCGCCTCCAGGTCAAACCTGACCAGTGGGGTCCACTGGTCAGTGACCCAGAGCTGTTTAGTGTCAATGGCAGGTGGGGCCGGGTCAAAGGCCACGTCAGCAGAGTCAATGCTGACGGGTGGGGCCACTGGATTAGTTTAAAACTAAACAGAAACTAATCTATGATTAATTAGCAGGTGGGACCCTGCTGTCAGTGTCTATTAAACTAACTAATATTTAGTTAATACTAATCCTAGCCTAATTAGCCGGGCGGGGCCCGCAGGTCAGTGAGAGAGAGGGGGGGTCAAACCCGGGTCAACTCGCCGGAGTTGACCCGCGGCTCGTCGCCGGCGAGGCCAGGGACGGCGGAGGGCTTCGGGATCGCTCCTCCGGCGACCATTCGGGCGGCGGAGAGGCTCTACGGGTAGCTGGGAGGGCGCCGCGTCTTCCTGTGGAGTCGGTTGGGGTCGGGACGGCCGGAATCGATGTCGGCGGCGAGCGAGGCGGCGGCCGGAGCTCGGGTTCGAGCGGGGCGAGGCCACAGAGGACGGGAGGGATGGTTAAGGGGCTCACCGAGCTCCTGAGGATGCTAGGAGCACGGTGCCGTGCTTGGTTTCGAGCCTTGCTGTCTGCAGTGACGGCGGCGACATCGCCGGCGGAGCCGAGCTCGCGGCTCCGGTGGGATCGGGGCTACAGGGCACAATCGAAGGGGAAAAAGGGAGGGGAGGCGTAGGAGCTCACAGCGAGTCCGCAGGGGTGGTCAGTGGGCTCGGGGAGGGGCTGGTGACGACGGGAGGTCGCCGGCGATCTCGGTGGCCCGAGGAGGAAGAAGGCGACGTGAGCGGCGATGCAGGGCGTCCGGGGCCTCGTGGCTTGGTGGAGAGGAAGAGGAGGTCGAGGCGGAGCCTCTGGGCTAGTCGGGGAGGCGAGAGGGGGATGGTGGCCGCGGCGAACGGCGTCGATGGCGACGGGCTCCGCTCGGCGCGTGCAGGGAGGGAAGCAGAGGAGGGAACGGGGTTCAGGGGAGGAGAAGG
>NW_021261101.1:2315-3009 GCF_002162155.2 Triticum dicoccoides
AGGTGCAGGGGGCGAGGGGAAGTGCGTGGCGTCACCAGAGGGCTCGGGGAGGAAGCAGGAGGTGGCCAGAGCGGGGTGGAGGTGGCGCGCACGGCGGCGTCGCGGTGTCCGCGTCCTTCTGGCGAGGAGGAAGACGACAGGGGAGTAGCGGTGGCGGGCTGGGCCGGCTGGGGAACTGGGCCGGCTCTGGTGGCTGCGCGGGTAAGGCCAGGTAAGTGGCCCAGGTGGCCTCTCTCTCTCTTTCTATTTCTGTTTTGTTTTATCTTTTCTATTTCTGCAATTTGTTTTTGATTTGTTTTAAATATCAAATCATTTTATAAAATCCTGGAAATAAATATGGGTGCTTTCTGAATTATTCCAGTGACCCTTATCAATTTCCAACATTTATTTGAGCATTTAAAATATTTATAGTATTTAAATGCCCAAAGTCAAATACAATATGATTTAATTCAGAAATCCAAAAATGACCTAAGGATATATTCATCATTTTTGGCAGAGGTTTCCACCTTAACCAGAAATCATGAACTTTTCTTAGGGGCCTTTTGGGTTTATTGAAAAGATTTTAACTTACCCTAGTTGAGTTGATTTAATGCTAGGGTTTGAACATCCCCATTTCAACTTTCTGTAAAAGTAAACATGATGCATCACCAAAGGTTAGTACTAGTGCAATGCCAGAAGCTAGGGATGTGACAAC
>NW_021261101.1:6788-8664 GCF_002162155.2 Triticum dicoccoides
CCAAGGAATAGAATACCTACTACTAAGTGGCATCACGGGATGCTTTCGAGAATAAAAGCCAGAATCATCACACTGGGGATCACAAAACATTGCTAGATTACTAGGTGACTCCCTAAACACCTAGGGCCATAATAGTATCTCCAACATATATGTCAAGGTAACGGAGTACCTCAACTCACTGATTAGTGTGGTTAATCTGGCCCATGGGAACATTGAAACAGGAAGAAAGGATTTGCAATTGCATCAGACTACTTAGAAACCTGGGATGACTCGGACAGCATAACGGCTGTAAATGCTCAGAAAAGATTTGAGACATTCACAAAAATGGTGGCATAACCACTCAGAAGCACAATATCAAGGTCTCGAGATCAATAATTAACATACAGAAGTAGTAGGAACTGAAACGAGGCTTAAGTCCAACAATCTTATAAGTCTACGGATTAGTAACACGTGATCCTGATGGAAAGAAGAGATAGCCTAGTTCTTAATCCCCGCAGGAAAGATAAGATGACTCAGATCAGAAGGGCATGAGGTATAAGGAGTAAAAAGAGCCTTACGTTCCATCCCACAATCAATTCCCTTATATAACTAAAGAATTTCTAGACTCAACTTCGACCAGTTTGGCTTGGTAATCCTACAGGCAGTCAAGCTCTGATACCAACGCTGTCAGGACCCCGACTCGATGCCACATAGATCTATCATGTAACACTTCATATCACTTTGCGGCCTCACGCACGGTATTCCCACGGGTGTCGCCTTACCTTTACCCGGGACCGTTTGCGCCTTTTGGCACACGTATATGACAGTGTCGCTAGCATCCATATGATAAGGAGCCCGGGCTGACATGGCTAGTCGTAAACCCAAAGTGGCACAAACTTACAGGGACAGGCATCCATGACCCAGCATCGAACGTGTCGGTCATCAGCGAGTGAATCCAGGCTGTAGCACTGGGCTAGCAGGACTCCGGTGAACCGGGCTGTAGCGGCTAACAGGACTCTGGTATTCATCGCGTGACATTTCCCCGATGGGACAGACACAGGAACGAAGAAGGACACATGCCGGCCAGCCTAAGTGTTTCGGAGCAGTAGCAAGCTACCATGGCTCGGTGGAAACACTAGGAGACATTTCCCGGTAAGAGAGGCTACTGAAGATAAACGACTAGATAGTCAGATCCCACACATACCAAGCATTTCAATAACATACACACAATATGCTCGATATGTGCAAACACAACATGGCATCACAACATGACTCTATGACTCAAGTAATTTAATCAATAGGCTCCGAGGAGCGAGATATTACAAACATGGGTCTCATGACCCAACAATCAGAGCATACAAGTCAAAGCACAAGCGGAAGCTATCATGTCTGAGTACAGACATCTATAAATGAAAAAGGCTGAGAAGCCTGACTATCTACCAGATCCTGCCGAGGGCACAAGATCGTAGCTGAGGTAACAAGCTAAACGTCGAAGTCCACGCGGAACTACTAGCGAGACCGAAGTCTCTCTGCAAAAACATAAATAGGCAAACGTGAGTACAAATGTACCCAGCAAGACTTACATCAGAACTAACTACATATGCTTCATTATCAACAAAGGGGATGGTGGGGTTTAACTGCAGCAAGCCAGCTTTGACTCGGTGGCTATCCTGAACTACGACTGCAAGTAACTCTTTTGAGGTGGCGCACACGAGTCCACATATTCCCCATATCAATACACCACTATGGAATCGCTCCCGTCTCCCTACGAGAACGCCATCCATAGCACTCACGCTTATCTTGCGTATTTTAGAGTATCCACTTTCACTTGTCTATGAACTGATATAAGCAACCCAGAAGTCCTTTTCCGCGGACACGGCTATTCGAATAGATGATG
>NW_021261102.1:0-1241 GCF_002162155.2 Triticum dicoccoides
CGTCGCCGCCGGCTGTGGCCCGCGCTGCTCGCGCCCACTCCGGCCCCGAACCGGCCTCGCCTTGCTATCGGGCAGGGGTGCGGCTTCGCCCGCACCAGCCTGCCCGTATGCCCGTTAGGGGCCTTGGCCTATGACAGGGGGCCCCACGCCCAGAACGGTTTTATAAAAAAAAAAGAGAATTAAAAATAAAAATAAAAATAATTAATTAATTAAAGAATTAATTAAATTAAATTAATTAATCAGGATTAGATTAACCTAATTACTAGTTAACTTAATTAACTAACTAAAATAATTAGGTTAATTAATCCTAGATAATTAATTTAATTAACTAGTTAAGTTTAATTAAACTGTAATTAGATTAACCTAAACCCTAATTAATTTAAATAGAGAATGACAGGTGGGTCCCACTGGACCCGCATGTCAGGGTTGACTCAGTCAACCCCTGTTGACTGCTGACATCAGCATGACATCATGCTGACGTCATAAATACATTTTCGAATTAATTAAATAAATAATTAAATTCCAAAATTGTTAAAACCTTTTAAAAATCATATCTTTTAATCCGTAACTCGGATTAAAATATTTTCAACATGAAAGTTGCTCAGAACAACGAGACGATTCCGGATACGCAGTCCGTTCGTCCGCCACACCCCTCTAACCTATCGAACCCGCAACTTTCCCCCTCCGGCTCCTCTGCCCGAAAACACGAAACACCGGGAATACTTTCCCGGATGTTTTCCCCCCTTCACCGGTATCACCTACTACCGCGTTAGGGCACACCGAACACTGCGTATTGCCTTGTTATATTTTGTGATGCTTTGTTTGCTCTGTATTCATTATTTCTTCCCCCTCTTCTCTCCGGTAGACTACGAGACCGACGCTGATGCCACCGAGTACGACTACGTCATCGACGACCCCTCCTTGTCTGAGCAACCAGGCAAGCCCCCCCCCCTTGATCACCAGATATCGCCTATTCTTCTCTATACTGCTTGCATTAGAGTAGTGTAGCATGTTACTGCTTTCCGTTGATCCTATTCTGATGCATAGCCTGTCATTGTTGCTACACCTGTTGATACCTTATCTGCAATCCTAAATGCTTAGTATAGGATGCTAGTTTACCATCATCGGCCCTACATTCTTGTCAGTCTGCCTTGCTATACTATCGGGCCGTGATCACCTGGGAGGTGATCACGGGTATATACTATACATACATACTATACAGATGGTGACTAAAGTCGGGT
>NW_021261103.1:0-1244 GCF_002162155.2 Triticum dicoccoides
ATGAGATGTAATCCTTTTCTCACCGTAATAGTACTTTGTTTGGTCTTGTACTAAACCCTGTATGGTGTGTATGACGATGGAATAAAAGAAGCAGTTTCTGTTTTTACCATGTCATACGGATGATCATCTTGCATTTCGAGTTATTCCTTACATTCTGTATCCTATGTCGGAATTTTATCATTCTGACTAAATCATTGTCTTGTTACCTAGGATGGTCAACACGCGCGCTAACCCTGCTTCTCAAGAGCAGGCCGAAGGCAGTGAAGGCAGGAACGAAAATCTGCCTCATCCTCCTTCACTAGCCGAGGTTATGATGGAAGCTGAGAGAAACAAGCGGGAGACCAACCGTTTGTTGGAGCGTATTGAACAGAACACGGCACACCATCAGAGGACTAACGTGGTGTCACTCAGTGATTTTATCAAATTACATCCACCCATGTTCCACCACTCCGTCGAGCCTCTCGACGCTGATGACTGGCTTCGCAGTATCTCTCACAAACTGCGTTCCGCGCTGGTAGCGGAGGCTGACAAGGTCACCTTTGCTGCATATCATCTTGAAGGCCCCGCCAGTCTATGGTGGGAAAATTATGGAGCTATGCGCCCAGCGGGCCATGTCACTACTTGGGCTGAGTTCAGCGAGGCTTTCCGTGAGCATCATATTCCGGAGGGTCTCATGGACCGCAAACGTGAAGAATTTTGTAGTTTCACCCAAGGCCGACTTTCTGTGGATGTTTACAGCAGGGAGTTTGGTAATCTCGCACGATATGCAACCGAGGAAGTTTCTACTGACGCCAAGAAGCAAGCAAGGTTCCGTAAGGGCCTTAGTCCTGAGCTTCGCCGTGACCTCCGTCTGCATGAGTGCACATCCTTCCAGAAACTTGTCAACAAAGCCATCAGTGCTGAAACTGGTCAGACTGACTATGACGCAACACGCAAGCATGGCCGTGATATGGGTTCCTCATCCGGTGCTGGTCCTCAGAAGCGCCGCGTGTGGGTACCCAACACCGCCCTGCCACCCAGGTTCACACCGAGGCCATCCTTCCAGGCGCCTCGCCCCGTTCAGCAGTCTGCACCGGCCAAGCCCTATGGAGGTCCAACCAACAATGCTCTTCCACGTACCAGTTCCGTGACTTGTTTCAAGTGTGGGGAATCTGGCCACTATATGCGTGAGTGTCCCCAGACCAACCTCAATCAATCTGCTAAAGCTGTTGGCCGTGGCAAGCCGACAGGAAAAGTATTCCACG
>NW_021261104.1:0-1727 GCF_002162155.2 Triticum dicoccoides
CTTTGTAATAGGATTCACGACTTGCATGTCGATGAGTATGACAACCGGCAGGAGCCATAGGAGTTGTCATTATTTTTTGTATGACCTGCGTGTCATTGAATAACGTCATGTAAACTACTTTACTTTATTGCTAAACGTTAGTCATAGAAGTAGAAGTAGTCGTTGGCGTGACAACTTCATGAAGACACGATGATGGAGATCATGATGATGGAGATCATGGTGTCAAGCCGGTGACAAGATGATCATGGAGCCCCGAAGATGAAGATCAATGGAGCTATATGATATTGGCCATATCATGTCACAATTATATAATTGCATGTGATGTTTATTATGTATTATGCATCTTGTTTACTTAGGACGACGGTAGTAAATAAGATGATCCCTTATAAAATTTCAAGAAGTGTTCTCCCCTAACTGTGCACCGTTGCCACAGTTCGTCGCTTCTAAGCACCACATGATGATCGGGTGTGATGGATTCTTATGTTCACATACAACGGGTGTAAGACAGTTTTACACAGCGAAAACACTTAGGGTTAACTTGACGAGCCTAGCATGTGCAGACATGGCCTCGGAACACGGAGACCGAAAGGTCGAACACGAGTCGTATGGAAGATACGATCAACATGAGAATGTTCACCGACGATGACTAGTCCGTCTCACGTGATGATCGGACACGGCCTAGTCGACTCGGATCGTGTAACACTTAGATGACTAGAGGGATGTCTAATCTAAGTGGGAGTTCATAATTTGATTAGAACTTCATTATCATGAACTTAGTCTAAAACCTTTGCAAATATGTCTTGTAGATCAATGGCCAACGCTAATGTCAACATGAACTTCAACGCGTTCCTAGAGAAAACCAAGCTGAAAGATGATGGCAGCAACTATACGGACTGGGTCCGGAACCTGAGGATCATCCTCATAGCTGCCAGGAAACAATATGTCCTAGAAGGACCGCTAGGTGACGCTCCCGTCCCAGAGAACCAAGACATTATGAATGCTTGGCAGTCTCGTGCTGATGATTACTCCCTCGTTCAGTGTGGCATGCTTTACAACTTAGAACCGGGGCTCCAAAAGCGTTTTGAGCACCACGGAGCATATGAGATGTTCGAAGAGCTGAAACTAGTTTTTCAAGCTCATGCCCGGGTCGAGAGATATGATGTCTCCGACAAGTTCTACAGTTGTAAGATGGAGGAAAACAGTTCTGTCAGTGAGCACATCCTGAAGATGTCTGGGTTGCACAACCGTATGACCCAGCTGAACATTAACCTCCCAGATGAGGCGGTCATTGAAAGAATCCTCCAGTCGCTCCCACCAAGCTACAAGAGCTTTGTGATGAACTACAACATGCAGGGGATGGAAAAGACCATTCCTGAAGTGTTCTCGATGCTGAAGTCAGCAGAGGCTGAAATCAAGAAAGAACATCAAGTGTTGATGGTCAATAAGACCACTAAGTTCAAGAAGGGCAAGGGTAAGAAGAACTTCAAGAAGGACGGCAAAGATGTTGCCACGCCTGGTAAGCCAGTTACCGGGAAGAAGTCAAAGAATGGACCCAAGCCTGAGACTGAGTGCTTTTATTGCAAGGGGAAGGGTCACTGGAAGCGGAACTGCCCCAAATACTTAGCGGATAAGAAGGCCGGCAACACCAAAGGTATATTTGATATACATGTGATTGATGTGTACCTTACCAGTAATCGTAGTAACTCCTGGGTATTTGATACCGGTGT
>NW_021261105.1:0-1175 GCF_002162155.2 Triticum dicoccoides
AAAATTGTTGGGTGCCAAAAGTGTTGATCCACCTCTCATGAAAAAGACAATTTCCCGCCGATTCAATAGGAAGCGGGTCAAATTTGAACTGCAGCTACCTCGTAGTTTGCTCTTTATTTTTTCCAAAAATCATTTCTAGGTACATAAGTATCTGTTTAATCAGAGAAACACGAAAAAAATTCAAGACTCAACCACTAGCTAGGAACGGTCATTCCCGCCGTTTTGACCGCATCTTGAAACGGGCATAAAAAATTCAAAAAAAATCTAAAAATTGGAAAACCTTCGCATTGTTTCATCATATGTGGCCAAGTTACCAGCAAAAAATATAAAATTGTAATACGTCAATTATTTTAAAAAAGTGTTCTCAGAAACAAGCTATCATGCCTGAAGATTCATGGCTTTCAAGCCAAATGATCAATCTTATGGCCACATTCATGGCATAGTTTGTTCAAATGATCTCATATTGTGCACAAGGGTGCATCTTGGAATTCCAAACAATGTTGACAAAGGGAGTTTTCATTATCTTTGCATGGAAAATTCATTTTCCATTTTTCGAGTGCCCGAAATGAGGTTTTTTTCTGAAGGACCTACCATATATTTATTGCAAAATTGGACCAAATCAATTTTATAAAATACTAGGACATATTTAATGCAGAATTGAAAAAATTGTTGGGTGCCAAAAGTGTTGATCCACCTCTCATGAAAAAGACAATTTCCCGCCGATTCAATAGGAAGCGGGTCAAATTTGAACTGCAGCTACCTCGTAGTTTGCTCTTTATTTTTTCCAAAAATCATTTCTAGGTACATAAGTATCTGTTTAATCAGAGAAACACGAAAAAAATTCAAGACTCAACCACTAGCTAGGAACGGTCATTCCCGCCGTTTTGACCGCATCTTGAAACGGGCATAAAAAATTCAAAAAAAATCTAAAAATTGGAAAACCTTCGCATTGTTTCATCATATGTGGCCAAGTTACCAGCAAAAAATATAAAATTGTAATACGTCAATTATTTTAAAAAAGTGTTCTCAGAAACAAGCTATCATGCCTGAAGATTCATGGCTTTCAAGCCAAATGATCAATCTTATGGCCACATTCATGGCATAGTTTGTTCAAATGATCTCATATTGTGCACAAGGGTGCATCTTGGAATTCCAAACAATGTTGACAAAGGGAG
>NW_021261106.1:0-982 GCF_002162155.2 Triticum dicoccoides
ATCTCCAAAAGTGGCTAAGAAATTTAGAATCACGATCTGAAACAATAGTATTTGGCACACCATGCAAGCGAATAATTTCACGAAAGAACAAATCAGCAACATTAACAGCATCATCGCTTTTATGACATGGTATAAAGTGTGCCATTTTCGAGAATCTATCCACGACAACAAATATGCTATCCCTCCCCTTCTTTGTTCGAGGTAAACCTAAAACAAAGTCCATAGATATATCCTCCCAAGGAACACTAGGTACAGGCAAAGGCATATATAAACCATGAGGATTGAGTCGTGACTTAGCTTTTTGACATGTAGTGCAGCGAGCAATAAAACGCTCAACATCCCGTCTCATCTTTGGCCAAAAGAAATGTGTAGCAAGTACGTCCTCCGTCTTCTTCACGCCAAAGTGTCCCATTAATCCTCCTCCATGCGCCTCCTGCAATAACAAAAGACGAACAGAGCTAGCTGGAATGCATAGCTTGTTAGCACGAAACACAAATCCATCGTTAACAACAAACTTGTTCCACATTCTTCCTTATTTACAATTCTGCATTACATCTTTAAAATCAGCATCATGCACATATTGATCTTTGATGGTCTCCAAACCAAATATTTTGAAGTCAAGTTGTGAAAGCATAGTATAGCGACGAGACAATGCATTAGCAATAACATTTTCTTTTCCCTTCTTGTGTTTAATGACATAAGGGAAAGTCTCAATGAATTCAACCCATTTAGCATGTCTACGATTCAGTTTAGCTTGACTTTTAATATGTTTCAAAGATTCATGATCAGAATGTATAACAAATTCTTTGGGCCATAAATAATGTTGCCATGTTTCTAAAGTCCGAACAAGAGCATATAATTCTTTATCATAAGTAGAATAATTCAGACTAGGCCCACTCAATTTTTCAGAAAAGTATGCAACAGGTTTGCCATCTTGTAATAACACACCTCCTAATCCAATTCCACTAGCATCACATTCAAG